>NW_022987547.1:13477226-13487226 GCF_902827165.1 Trematomus bernacchii
TGATTTGTTTAATGGAGCTATAACCGCAATACTTTGTTGTTTATTAACCTCATCATGATAAATTGTGGGCCCCACTGTGCAACCAGTCATGAATCACTCTTCTATAACATCATTTTAAATTCTACCTTTCTGTTTCTGTCTTTCTGTCTCTTCTCTGTCTTCATCCTCTCTCCCAGCAGAGTGTTTTGAGGTCTCCTGACTCCCACTTTCCCACTCAGGTTTGTGGTGCACTACAAAGAATCAACAACTTGCAAATCAATCTGTATTGACGTAGACCAGATTATCTCAGGCTGTTTCACCAAACTAGACAGAACAGCGGCTCCTGACAAGACAACAACAGCCAATGATTTGTGAGAAACCTTTGCTAGTATAGATCCTATCTACATCCGTACTTGACCAAAGAAATAGGGTTAGATAATCAAGCCTGTTTAGAATATTAAATATCTGTTCACATCCAAATGTTCTGACTTTCTATAATCCCTTGACCGAGGGTGTTTAAAAAAAGTTAACACATTATTTTGACGGCAGAAAGAACATGGGTTATTGTTGCTTAATGTCAAATTCATATTCCTTTTCTAGTCTATCCATTTCCCACTTCATTATCCTGCTTGCTTTTTATATCCTTCCCTACAGTGTCAATCATTGTCACATGGAAAAATATGGCGCTTCAGTTGGTACCAAATTAAGATTTTCCTTATAGCGAATGTTGACTGACAGGTTATCAGGTAGTTGGAGATAAATTTAGAGACGTTTCCAGTTTTAGTTTTTTCACTATGAGCAGCCAGGTTTAACTCGCAGTGACAGTTTATCTACAGCATGTTTACAGGTTCACTTCTAATTATAAATCAACAAAAACAATGCCACCTCAACATTAAAAGACACATCTCTATTTTCATCTTTTCTTTCTTCATGTTGCTTTTCTCTCTTGCCACGATGTCTCATGTAGGTGTTCTTTAAATGTATGGGAGACTGACAAAACCAGAACTGTAATTGACGTAAACCAAAATAGGAGGACCACTACCGATAAGAGATTTTTTTTCGTCGCCATTTGTCTTATGTTGGTGCTCCTAACTTTCACGCCACATTAATCATAAACACAACAAGCAAAGGCACAATATGCCTAAGGCATTGAAAATGTTTTCATCCTCAACCATCTTTATACTCAGACAATGTTTATCTGAGTTCTTTGGTTCATTTTTTTTTTTTTAAACTGTGATACAAATCATTTGCTCATGTTGGTGCCAAATTAGGATTGCCTACAACCAAGCTACGTATTTGACACAAATACATTAATTTGGATCAAATTCTGTCGTTCATAGTGACCCATTTTAACAATTGGAGTTGCAAAGTTTAGCTTGTGATCAGTACATGTCCTTCAGGCTTGTAGGAGACTGCCCACAATTGTCAACATACAGTACAAAAACAAATAACCATTTTGCTAAAAGATAATGTTCTATGTATTCGGCTCTACGGGTAAACTACAGTAAAAACTACAAGACCTATGCCACCCCTACATGTACCTTTACTTTTAGCGTTTCTCTCCTCTCCGTGCCTAGGTGAGGTTGTTGTTTTGTGACCTTGAATATCATGTTCGTATCCATGAGTCTTGTGTATGTGTCCTTCAGGCTTGTGGGAGACTGACACACATAAAGACAATCAACAGCTTTTATACATTTATTCTGTGACAAATTTGGTTTGGGTTAGAAGTTGCCAAGTTTAGCCTGTGCTAAAAATGTATCTACTACATATTCACAGAACACTAGATTAACTACACTACATATACTACTAACATATACCTTTGTGTTCCGCCTCACTATTTACACTGTGCCCAGATGAAGTGGTGGTTTTGTGGCCATGAGACTCTTCTATGTGGCCATGCATCGATTCTTCGATGCCAAAAGTGAGAACGTGGCCATGAGTCTGTTGTTTGTGGCCATGAGTCTCTCTTACTTGGCCATGTTTCGGTTGTACCTGACCTGGAGTCTCTTGTACATGAGTCTCTTGTACATGAGTCTCTTGAACATGGCTATGCATCTCCTGTACATGGCCATGAGTCTCTTCTTTGTGGCCATGAGTCTCTTCTTTGTGGCCATGAGTCTCTTCTTTGTGGCCATGAGTCTCTTCTTTGTGGCCATGAGTCTCTTCTTTCTGGCCATTAGTCTCTTCTTTGTGGCCATGAGTCTCTTCTTTCTGGCCATGAGTCTCTTCTTTCTGGCCATGAGTCTCTTCTTTGTGGCCATGAGTCTCTTCTTTCTGGCCATGAGTCTCTTCTTTCTGGCCATGAGTTTCTTGTGCGTGGCCATGAGTCTCTCGTATGTGGTCTTTTGATTGGTGGCCATGAGTCTCTTCAATGTGGCCATGAGTCTCTTTTACGTGACCATTAATCTCTGAATTGTGGCCAAGAGTCCCTTCAACGTGGCCTTGAGTCTCTTGTGCATGGGAATGAGTCCCTACTATGTGGCCATGAGCATGGCCATGTGTGTCTCGTATGTGGTCTTTTGTCTCTTTTACGTTACCATGAATCTCTGATTTGTGGTAATGAGCATCTTCAACGTGGCCATGCGTTGGTTGTACATGACCATAAGTCTCTTGTTCATGACCACGATTTTCTGTGTGGCCATGTGTCTCTTTAACGTTACCATGCATATCTGGTATGTGGCCTTTTGTCTCTTTTAAGTGACCATGAATCTCTAATCTGTGGACTTCAGTCTCTTTGACATGGTCATGCGTTGGTTGTACATGGCCATGAGTCTCTTGTACTTGGTCATGAATCTCTGGTTTCTGGCCATGAATCTCTTTTACATGGCCATGAGTTTCTTGTACGTGACCATGATTGTCATTTACTTGTCCATAATTCTCTGATTTATGGCCATTCATTTCTTGTACATGGCCATGAGTCTCCTTCACTACGCTATGTGATTCTTTTATTTGGGCATGGATCTCTGGTTTGTGACCATGTGTCTCTTCAACATGGCCATGCGTTGGTTGTACCATGCCAAGAGTGTCCTGGACTTTGACATAAGTCTCTTGTTGGTGGCCATGAGTCACTTGTACGTTGCCATTAGTCTGTTGTCTGTGGCCATGCGTCTCTTCAATGTGTCCATGAGTTTCTTGTACCTGGCTATGAGTCTTTCGTAAATGGTCATATGACTCTTGTTTGTCGTCTTCAGTCCCCACTATGTGGCCGTGCTTTTCTTGTACATGGCCATAAGTATCTTGTAGGTGACCATGAGAGTCTTTTTTGTTGCCATGAGTCTCTTGTCCGTGTCCCTCAGCATTGTGGGAAACTGAAACATAACAGTTGCCTTTTAATACAACAAACAAAAAGTCAAAACATGTTCTAGTCTACAGGGGCAATGTTTTGCTTAATAGCCAGGTTTAAATTGTGGAGGAGGTTCGTCTACTGCATATTTTCATCACTACAGGTTGACTACAGTATATAGAACTACAAGATTATTGCTACCACTAAATACCATAAAGGTACCTTCCCCTTGCTCAGATGAGACTGTTGTTTTGTGGCCATGAGTCTGAAGTTCATGCTCCTCAGACTTGTTGGGGACTGAAACACCACAACTATTATTCACATTAAAAAGCATGTTGATACATTTCTGCATTTCCCAACGTCAGGAGGGTGAGTTGCCAAGTTCAGCTTGTAAGGAAAGTTTGGCATATGTTTTGCACCTGAAGTAAACTAAAGTATGTAAATATTGGAGAACTTTGCCTTCACTTCATATAAAAGTGATACCTTTTCTTTTGTTCTGCTGGTCATGCTCGCTTTCCGCCCCGTGCCCGGATGGCGGTGTTTTGTGTTCATGGGCCTCATGTACAAGTGCCTCATATTCAAGGGGAACTGAAACACAACACTCGCCATTGAAATAACAAACAAAAGTCTACAAATATATCTGCTATTTCCATTGTTTTAGGGAACCATGGTTGAGAGTTGCATTGTAGTCTACTTCACATGTTTGCACAAGTTATACTACAACATTCATCTACATGAACTCTATTGTAGTGGATATACTCTACCTCTCTACATACACAAGATATACCTGTCTCTTCAGTTGTTTTTTCTTCACCATCCTCCTCCTCACTATCCTTCCCTTGCCCAGGTAAGGTTGCTGTTTTGTGGCCTTGAGTCTCACGAAAGTGTCCCTCAAACATGTGGGGGACTGAAACACCGTAATCGAAAAATAAGTTTGATAAGAGACAGTTTTGCTTTAAGTTGCCAAGTTTACCACAATGTGAAATTCTATTCTTTAAATGATCACCACTACACCCAATTACATTTGGCTACAATCACTACGCTATGTCGTAAAAATATACCTTGCATATGTCGAGGTGAAGTTGTTTTGTGGCCATGGGTCTCATGCACCTCTCCTTTGGATATATGGGGGACTAAGACACCACAATGTTCATTAAAATAACAAGAATAAATCTATATATACACCTATTGTTTCACATTTGTTTAGGGGGCCATGTGTTGTGAGTTTCTACGTTTAATTTTAGTTTACTGCACATCTTTTTTCATACTTTTGATCATTGTATAAATCAGATATTGTATCATATTAGATTTGTATACTTTACACATATAGAAGATTGACACACCATAATGATATTTATCATGAGAAAACACAGTTGTCGTCACAAAAAAGAAACGGTTCTACTATTACTAAGTTGTAATAGTTGATCTACTTCATATCCTTTTCTCAGCAAGATAAATCTGTAGATAAATACATTCTTTATCTATTTCACCTTCATCCTACTATAGGTGCCAATTTGATTTAGCTCCATCGCTTTTGCTGAGTGACTATCAGGTTTTTAGGGTCCTGCTTTTCATTGTGTGCTGTCAAGTTATACTCATAGTAAAAGTTTATCTACTGCATATTTACAGCGCCAAAAGTAAACTACTGTATATAAATCCACAAGAACGACGCCACAACAAAGTATAAAATAATAATGCCGCTCTTTTCAGTTTCTCTAGCTTTATGATCCTTCTCCTTTTCTGTTTTGAGGCCAAGATAATCAGATTTTGTACAAGAACGCATGAGGTGTTTTACAGGCTGAACAAAAAGAACTTTATAATTAGGCTGATACTGCAGTGGGTTAAGATTACTGATATCGTCTGCCTTTCTCTCCCTTTTCCTCAGGGACCTTGTTTTCCTTTCTCTTTTCCTTTCACCCTCTGTCAGATAGTGGATCATCAGGGGCCTCAGCCCTGGTTTTTTTCTTTTTTGGAAAAAGCTTTGAGAGTCAGAGAAGCTTGAGAAACTCGTTCATCACTGCACTTTCCTTCTGCGTGTGGAAGAAATGACATGCACTTCCTTTTATCTGAATGTCCTGAAATGTCGTGTATGTGCTTGTATCTTTGTTCTTTTTTATAATAGAAGAGTATCTTATCCTATATCTGGTGAGAGTGTATTTGCCCAAAATATGAATATGCATAGGATGCTATATCATGTATTGTATTACTTCCCCTTATGTTGAGATGTAATGTTCTCTGCGGTGCGCTCACACAAAGAATCTCAAATCAACTCTCACTCACACATCCCGCTTTTACTGCATTTTTAATTGTCGCTTGCTCAAGTTTTCCATTTTCTTTCTCTTTTCTCTGTATGTTCCACTTTCCCAGAGGGCTTTATGCCTTTCCCAGCATCCTTTGCTTTGTGTTTTTAGGGCTACAAATAAAATAACAGAGATGTGAAACTGGTTCAGTTTCCTCTTCCTTTTAGGGGGCACAATTCAATAAATCTAAACACCACAGTCTTTCTCACAGAGTCGATTCAGACTAAAAATATAATTAGCCAATCACATGAAGCGACCACAACATGCACGTCATTGAGGGACTAATGATCACCACACCACCAGAGAATACAATGCTGCATGCATCCATCTGGGTTTCCCCTTGAGGTGTTTTTGCACCGGCGATGTACGTCTCCAGTTATTCTTCAGAGGGGGGCATCCTGCAAGCATCCTGCTCCCCTGCAGAGCGTCCCCCTTCAGGCGATCTCCCGCCCACTCACTCCCCCTTCATCCCTCCCTCCACCTCCCTGGGGCTCCAGTGAGACAGGCCGCCAGCAGCTGTTCTCACAGCACCCTGGACCATTTCACACAACTGGCATCATGCCATCAGTACATCTCATCAAAGTAACCCCTGCCTCCCCCTACTCATGTCCGACTCTGGCCCCACTGGACCTCCTCTCTCACACAACTGTCACCGCTGCACACACACACACACACACACACACACACACACACACACACACACACACACACACACACACACACACACACACACACACACACACACACACACACACACACACACACACACACACACACACACACACACACACACACTGGAGAACAAATCCTCTCTTGTGGGAGAAAAGGAGTCTGAATCACAGTTGTTTCAAAAGGCTGATGTGGCACAGCAGTGAGCATAAATGCATTTAATCTCAGGACCGGTGCTGCCTTGGGGGCAGGAGTGATTTGAACTGTCAGCTCATCCCGAACTGTCTGAAGCAGCGTTCAGAGTTCCTGCTCACTTTACACAGACACATAAGAGGAACCTCAAAGATCATGTCTTCATTTTATTTAAATCTTGACACTTCATGTATTATTGCCCCTCTATGACATAATATTTTTTACTGCAGTAAAATAAAGTATATATTATTTTCCCTCCAAATTTCAACCCCAAAAAGACCATTTGTACATCAATTACTCACCACGTGCTACCTAGAATTTGTGAAAAAAATAGTGAATAGACTTGATGATTTGTATTACATTTGGGCTGTTTTGCGGTTTAGAAACAGCCTTACTTTATCAAAACTTCCGTTATGTTCACTACTTCCCAAATGCATTTTCACTTAAACTTTAGTATTTGAAACACTTCTGCATAAACAGTTTTACGCTTGTGCAAGCATCTGTTCAAGTATTGTCTTTTGCAGAAATCTTTTAAATATTGAGGTATCTTTTTTTGAATGCATACATTTGTGAAGTAGTGAGCTTACGACTGGATAAACGACACATGAATTATAATGCACGAGTTGTGGGAGAATTTGTAAATAGGTAATTTGATTTACGGTTGATATACTGTTGCTAAACAGAGCTCCCATTTACGTCAATCCATCCAAAGATGTTCTCCATTTTTGTTGAACTTCGTTCCCTGTTGAGGCATACCAGATAACTTTCTTTAAAAATTCAAGGTAACTCGGGGTGAGTGATTTTTATAAAAATTATAATTTTGGCATGGAGTATTCTCCTAATGTTAAGGGGGATGTTTTTGGATTAGATCTGATTCTGTCTGCTGTTACGTCTTCACATCTTTCCGTCACTCTGATCATGTGGCTGATACTCCACAATCCGCTCTCTGTCTCCAAATGATGCAAAGACAGTGTCATCTGAGACGTTTCTCAACCTGCCAGAGCTCATCCTGCCTCTCACTCACTCACCCACATTAACTCCATTCCACTGCCACGAACCTAAATTGAATAAGCGTCCCTGACATGTGATACGATGCTGAACAACATAAGATTATAAAAGCTTATGAGCACGTTAACGTCACTTTCACCTCCTGAACATTGTCCATTTCAGAGAGGTTCCACCCCATCAAGCTGTAACTAAATTAGATGATTCTATTTTCTGGCACTACTCTATATCTACTGTCATCTATGGGTGTGCCTTACCTCCTCTCTCACTATGCCTCGGCTCTGAGTGTTTTCCCTCAGTTTCAGGCAGGCTCTTGTGATGGTAAAGACGAGTCATGACAGACTGCAATGTGATTGGATGGTACTGGTGGTGGTTATGTTGATCAACAACTGGATGATGTGTGGACTCCTTTGGGACTGGGACAGACCGATGTGTGTGTTCAGGGGTGGTCTCTGAAGGTGTGAGCTCCTCTGCTGAAGGGGGGGGAACCTCTGCAGGAACAGGAAGTGTGTCAGATTCTCCTGTATGTAGTGGGGGCTCACACAAAGGGCTGGGTTGCGGTTGAATTGTTAATTTAGCTGAAATGACCCTGAGGTTTTTAAGGGGCAGCCATGATAAGAGCTGCTGGGCTCTCTAGATGATAGGAAAGGAGCTTCAATACTTCCCTTACAATCTCCTTTAGTTTAGGATACACTGGACCATCTTGTAGGAAGGAAAGGAGATATTGCTTTCGCACAATACCTTGCAGGCGCAAAATGTAACTAGATCGGCCGTTCACAGAAACAACAGGTCATGAAAATGCGGATCATCTAAGTCACAATGCTTATTCAGCATTTTCCAACTTATGCCGTAATTTGAAGAAGGGCCTTTTTGTTTTGAACTTTCTACACTGTTAAATCAAAATGCGAAATATAAAAGTTACTTTTATTACTGTCAAAGGATCAAATACATTTTCACAGTATTTATTGTGTTGTATGGGGTTTCTTAAACTGTTTCTCAACCTATTTGAATGGTGGTGATGTGTGGCCTAACAAATTATGCATATAATGCATAAAGTTGTATTTGTCTAAATACAATAACACTAAGGGGGATTCATGTGAATTCAAACATGTGGAGTGTTTACGATAACGTTTCACTTTTACTTTATTTAAATGCTCACATTGGTTATAAACAAAATATGATTCTCCTATGTCCATGTTTATAAAGCCCCCATATACTACACTATACTGTAAGAGCGCACAGGGCGAAGTATCTGGACCTAATCAGCTGTACGGAATGTTTTTCGTTTGCCAATGGCAGACATAGTTATAACATCCGCCTGCGCAACATAACTACGTCGGCCATTAAAAGAGCAGTCAGATTCTTCACGTATTTCATTAACCCCATGATGTTTCTCATAGAGGTTGAAGAATATGCTGTAATATATTGTGTAGGTAAGACCTGAATTTTTTGACAATTCTTCCACTCTAACACATTGTCTGGAAGTTGGGTGGAGCCGTCTGTAACTTTGGTTTCTGCTGCTGTAGCTCTGGTGTCTGTTGCATTAGTTTCATGAGGACAGATAATGTAAATGCAATGAGGAACGAGCAGGCTAAGACATTAGCATAAGAGATGCAGCCTCAGATTGTTTATCCAAAGAAAGCCTAGCTATCCCTTATTTCCTCCCAATGTACACACACACACGCACACACGCACACACGCACACACACACACACACACACACACACACACACACACACACACACACACACACACACACACACACCACACACACACACACACACACACACACAGAAGTGAGAACACACAGTGATGGTGTGATTTCACACTGCTGAGATAGGCTAAACTCAAAAGCTGTTCCACAACCCTTTCACTGCTGGAGAACAATTTTTTTGTTTGTTCTGTAAAACACAGTGACTGTTAAAGGTGTGACTATTGTTATCATGGTTGTAAAATGAAATATCACAGTGTGTGTCAAAGTGTGTTGCTCTGTTTTACACTTACCATGCTGTTTGGGGATGTGTGCATATGTGTTTTTGTCATCGCCCAGTTTGAGAGATGAACAATAACGGACGTTTTCATGTGTCACCTTCACATCAGCAATGAATGAATTCTGTACAGTGATACAATACCACATAATCTGAATACACAAAATGGCTGGTATACATGTTCCTAGTTTGGCTAACCTGAAGTGGATGGACCTGGATGTTTCTTGATCTGAGTTTGTATATTATATATGTTTTATTGCACTTATTGTAAGTTGATTTTGATAAATGCGTCAGCTGAATTAAAGGTGGGGTAGGTAAGTTTGAGAAACCGGCTCGAGATCGCTAGAATTTGAAAATACACAACCGGAGAAAATCTGCCACTTCCTTACAGAGCCCCTCCTCCAACACACACGAACGCGCACATGACCAATGAGGGCACGAGATAAGTTTGTGCCCCGATGGAAGGCTGACAGGCAGGTAGGCCATCCAGTTATTTTAGCCGGGCCGGCTAAAATGATTGGTCGTGCTTTTTACAGTATTACGGCTTCCACAGATGACATTTTTTTATGGATTTTTTGTCAAAG
>NW_022987547.1:14247226-14399040 GCF_902827165.1 Trematomus bernacchii
CAGCACGGCAACAGGTCTCTGTCTCCGCCATGCAATGTCCCCTCAGGCCGGAGCAGATGCTTCCCCGACCTCTGACCCCAAACACTTTTGTGACTGTGGGGACGGCCTCTTTGCCTTCTCTCCCCTCTCCCTTTTCTCCCCGCTGAGGCTGATCTACCATCTGCCACTCGGGGTGACTTCCCCCGACACAAAGACCAGCCCCTACTGTGCGCTGGAAATGCCACAACGGAGGAAAATGTCCTGAAAATGGCTAAGATTGGCATCCGGTGACAATGTGTTGGTATTATCCTATTGGTGAGTCTTGAAACAGCCTCTCCTGTGGTAGACCACCACACACATAGACTGCTGATCCCTGATGATGTGCAATAACAGTGCCTGTGAATATAAAGAGGTATTTACAATCTGTAGACAGTACCAGCTATCTCTTTATTTGTATCTGGTCACTTTAAAAAAAGTTATATATACACACACTGCTACTTTTTTTTACCATTGTGTACTTATCTGCCATTTGTTTTGTTTACTTATTGTGTTTTTTAACCATTAATAACGTGTGCTTTACTTTATCTGCACAATAATGTCAATGTCCCCGTTGTGGGACAAATAAAGGAATTCTGATTCAGATGTTTTCAAATCTCACACATTCACTTCACTCCTTTGTCTCTCTAAAGTGTCTTCTTGTTCCTCCTCGGTTGTTTTGCTCAGTTAGCTGATGTTCCTTTGGATGTGTCTAATCATTAGCCAAGCTCTGACCCCTGGGGTACACATCTGTGAATAAGACATAGAACAAAACAGTGAGGCTCTTGAGAAAGGAAATGGAAAATGTACCGCGCATGGAAGGGACTGAACTCGAATCAGTGGGTTTGATACTACAGAAGATCATGTGGAAAGCTACATAATAGCTGTACATACATGCAGGAGAGTGGGTTCCTATCAAGATCTCTCCTGTCTATCAAGTTGTACTATTCCAAAACTGCAAAGTAAAAAAAAAAAAGTGTGGTTGCTAAGTGGTGTTAAATCCTGCAAATCAAGAAAAAAGGAGGCTCTTGCTTGGTTTGTTTTGGCAGTGCTAAAGCTACTTCCTGTCTCACACTCTCAAAGGAGTGATGTGGGAAGATTTACGAGGGTCAGAAACCTATGGGAGCACCTGCTTGACTAATGACTGCAAGATCACTTTCACGCACAAATATATACCAGTTAGCAAACACCAGGGTCGTATCTTCAGTGTGTGTGTGTGTGTGTGTGTGTGTGTGTGTGTGTGTGTGTGTGTGTGTGTGTGTGTGTGAGAGAGAGAGGTGGACCTTGTTCTGGAGACCTCCCGCCTCACAGTCACAGGAGGAAACACACCTGCCTGCCGCTGCACTTCTGACAATCGTTATCAGCGACAACACATCTGCTAAAGTACCTCAGGTCACACTTTATCAGGGCGGCACATCACATGTAACATCCTCCTTTTAGAGCTGAAATGGGACCAGCTCTACGCAGTTGTTCTTGTCTCTTGTAGCAGAAATACTAACTTGTAACAAGGGGACTTTAGGGATAATGAGCAGTAACTGTTTTAACTGATAACATTTCCTCTCATGGATATTTTCAAAGCTGCAACTCACTTGGTAATGTCAGAAAAGCCCAATACAAGCATGCTCAAGCATCTTGTGTTGTCCATAACTTCAAAAATATTCTGTTTATTCTAATAGATGAGTAACAAAACCAGTAAGTGTTCACATTGAAGAAGCAGGAATCAGCAGATGTTCACTTCTTCTTTCTACAAAAATGACTCGAACTGATTGTCAAAATAGTTTTTGATTCATCTAAAAGTTGACTACTTTGATTAATCCTGCAAAACATGCACTTACACGCATGCCTCTAACCCGTTCACACCATTTCCACATGCTCTGTGGTGCACCCTGACATGCCAAAGTGGCTGGTGTTTCTACGTTTGACAGCCTGTGCCTGTGCCTGTGAACTGTCAGCACCCACTACAGCCAAATAGCCTCTTATCTCTTCGCTGTGACACGACTTTGATCGCCCCGCTCTGAGGATCTCCAGGCGCACAGGATCCCACTCTTCTGGGGCCCCGCTGACACTAAAAGTGGGGAAATATGTGTCCACGTATCGAATGTTTATTCCACACTGGAGGACTCAAAATCAACTACTAACTTGGCCTGGCATCTTGGGAATGGGCCCAACCAGGGGAGTGGCAGCCTCAGAGCTTAGACCCAATAAAAGCCCCACACCAACAGGCCCACTTGACCCAGCCGTGCACCTGATTGGCTTAAGCCCACATGGAGCTGAGACCTGCTCCGTAATCCTGTAGGAGGACGAATGAAGAGCGGCATTCCTTCCTGAATGAGAGTGGAACGTCTCCTCAGTGGTGCTGTAGACGGTCTTCATGTGTGAGACATTTTATCATCAATATGCAACACCAGACAGCTCCATGCAAGGTCACAGAGGTCGGACACACACCGCAACAGACTGAAGTTTTTCTGCCACGGGTCTATTTCTGTCAGACGTCTTGCGGTATTTGAACCACGCAGCGAGACAGTTGAGATGTTTTCTGAGTTTATTATTAACGTGCACCTTGCACCAAAACAGGGTCTATTTCAGCAAAGGCGGCCCGTGAGAAAAAGCCGGGGTTCGAGGGGCAGCAACCTCTCAACCTCACCGTGCCCCCATCACCGTCCCACAAATGGAAACTAAAAATGTGACTCTGTGCCCCCACATGCTTTCAGAGCTGCCTGCATAGCGAGCGGCTTCAGCTGCATGGGAAACAGGAAGCCCCAGACCTTCAGATAACCTTTCACTTCACAGAAGTGCTTCCCTATTACGCCGGCTCGCTGTTGTTTCTGTGCGTCTGGTATTACCACAACACGATGTAAGACAATTTAGATCTGATTCAGATTGGCCCCTCACTGAAGCCATTACTTGTGACCAATTGATTTGAGGCATAAATATGAGTTTGGGTTTCTTTTAAAGCACAGCAACCTTTAAAAATAGGTTGTGCAATTGAAGATAAACCTGAAGAGATTTTCTTTAATAAAAAAAAGCGACACTTTCCTTTGTAAGGATTAAAAAAGACATACTGTTTATTGATACTGTGTTTGTCCCTCCCATGACATGTTTGTCCAAAGACAGAGTCTAATTTATTAGCACTATGATTCATAGAATAACAACCTGTCTGGACAGCCTGAAAACCTTTTTGTTTGTCTAACTTTAGAAGCAGGAAGGACAGAAAGACATCCTTTCTAGAGGACGGGGACAATAGAATACCACTTTAGTCTCGAAGTGATTGTTATCCCCCTAAATCCATCTGTAAGACATCTGATTACCACAGTTTACACCAAGCCTAACCTCGTTCTCTATGCCAGCAAGTGATTTCACCCTCTGCGCTCACACTCGTGGGAACTGTGCTGCAAGAGGATTTCAATCTATACCTTACCACTCAAATCTGAGTCGTTGCATGTTTCAGAAACTCCAAATCAGAGTATGACTCAGGGGCCAAGAACAACAAAAGTGGGTTTAAAACAATGTGACGCCTACTTTTAACAGGAACAATTTAGCGTCACAATATCTCAACCCTGGCCCAATTTTGTGGCATTGCTCTCATTATTATTGCAGTGTGAGACTCTTTTTCTCCTAGCGTGCAAAACATTGGTTTCCCCAGGTGGACTTTCCATTTATGTCAAGACACAATCACTCACTGAAATTGCCAGATAAAGTGTCCAAAAATATATATAGTAAGGATAAGAGGTATATTTTTAAAAGCCCCCTTTAAGAGTGGAAATAAAATATTGTGACTATCTGCAAAAAAATGAATTTTTATGCAAAGATGGCAGAAAATGCTGCCTTCTGTCTCCTGAATTTGAGATACCCTGTTGTTATCTATGTTAATGTGAGTAGTGTTGGGTCTATTTCTCACTACTTTCTGACACATTAGAGACCAAACGAATAAATGAATCTAGAAAACAATGGTTATTGCCGCCCTAACCCCCTCAGTAGAGACGCTACACCCTGACCCCCGTCTGTACCTCCGGTGACTGATGGCTGCAGGGACAGCAAGGAGGAAGAGGGAAAGTGATGCTCTTATCCTGTCTGTTTTTAATTGGACTGAGTAGAGATGGAGACCAAAATAACAGCTTTGTGGGGGGGGGGGGGGTTAGGGGAGGGGGGACCAGTTGCAGTGCACACGTGCGGTGGTCTGTGTGTGTGTGTATGGAGTGTGTGGCGTGTGCAGATTAGAAATAGGTGGCCCTGGGCGAGCAGTATGGGGCTCTGAATGGCTCCCCCTTGTCCCTTGACCACAAGCCCCGAGGGGACACCAGGCCCCCCTGAGTTTCTTCTTCACAGATAATAAAATAAGGCTACCACAGCTGGAAATCACTATAAAAAGTGCAACAAATATGTTCCATCCTCCGCTTGTTTGGTGTGAATGCTGAGAAGCACACTCCAAATGTATGATTGGCAGACATTCTGTTCAAACATCACAACCCTCAGCTCGATAAGGAATCCACTCCAATAACTCCTGACATTCAGAACATTCACATTCCCAGAAAGTATTAACCATAATTCATTTACATTTTTGTAATAACTTCATCATCAGCATTTCAGCATTCACACAACAATTTCTTCAGGAATGACATTCTCCAGCTGTCTTTTGTCGTCTTGCACAATAACTTGGTGACTCACACACTTTCATATATAGGTCAGCTAAATGTCACACCTATTCAACTATTATACACACGCAAAGTCCAAACAGATATCCCACAATCTGCCTCCATTCCCACTTGTTTGCCTTTAAATGTCTGCACTTTATTCCAATTAATCCGACTCTCTTGACATCCAATCCAATTACATTTCACTGCCATCTGGCTTTCTAATGGAGATCACAAGCAGGGTAAGGTTAGGGGTGGGGGGGGGGGGTTGGGGTTGTCCATTCAGAAAGCAGGAGACAAGCCTTTTGCAAGGAGGGGGGTTATGGCAGGGGTTTGGTGTGTGCTGTGGTGGCTGTGGCATGATGGGAAGCCCCACTCAGATTAGTCACACAGCATTATTCTGACTGCGGGACAATGGGTGGCGGGCGGCGGGCGAGCCCCAGCTGTCGCCCATGAAAAGACAGAAAAACAAGATTTAGGACTGGACGCGTCCCCTCACTCTGCTGGGGAAGGGGTCTTGCATTCATTAACGGGGGAGGAGGGAGTGGGGGGCTTTTGTCAGGCTACCCTTCTCTCACCTCTCTGAAGCTGCACTCTTTGCTAAACTTGTATTTCTTCACTTCTTTAACAGACAAAAAAAGTGCTTCTTTCCAACTTCCATAAATCCCAGTCTGAGGTGTACACCAGGACATTAAGCTACGATGGCTATGTGTGATAAAGTGAAGAGGATAGACTTGCATATTAAAAGTAACTAAGTATGCACACGTTATGATCATGTTTAGGGTAGTTATTTAAGCTGTATTATTTATGATTATCCTGTTATATGTCATTATTAATATATTTGAAAGGCAGCTACATTTATTTATTTTCTATTTATGTTGCACCAACGGGACCGGCACAAAAGAGATTTCGTTGTTCCTTAACAATGACAATAAAGTTCCTGAATCTTGTTTTTTTTTTTAAGGGGAATGTGTGCAGCCTCAGAAAGAAATGTGGCTCCTGTAGCGATGCAGAAGCTAAACCAGCCCCGGATCAAACTCAAGGGCCCCTGGTTGCTGGGCACAGGGCCCGCTCAAAAGCTGGAATGAAAAGGGGGAATATGTGGCCCCCTTTTTTCTTTTTCCCCCGTCCTAAAAAAGCCCTTTCGAGTAGAGAAAACACGCCAGACTGCACCTCTAAGACGACTAGAAGATAACAGGAAGCTCTGTGGTGGTCTGCGTTTCAACATCTGCTGCATCAGACTCTGCACTTACTTGCACTCTCCATTTCCATTATGGCTGCCTTCACACCGTCCTCCATTCAGGCATGATTCAGTGGGAAGGGAGCATTTTAGACCTGTGGAGCACAACAATCAATTAATAATACACTCATAAAACCAGAGGTGGGAGAAGTACTCAAATCTTGAACTTGAGTCAAAGTATAAGTACAAGAGTGTAATACTCTGTTACAAGTAAAAGTCCTTCATTCTAAATGTTACTCAAGTAAAAGTAAAAAAGTATTATCATCAATAAGTACCAAAAGTAAAGTAGTCATTATGCAGATTGGTCCATTTCAGAATAATATATATGATATATTTTATAATGATTGATCATGAAAGTGTTCTCAAAGCTGGTAAAGGTGCAGCTAGTTTGAATGACTTTGTATACTGCAGGGTAGCTTGTGGATTTACTCCAGGTGGAACTAAAGTCTGATTTAACACTTGATTATATTTCACATCATTCATCCACATCTGTAAAGTAACTAAAGGTATTGAATACATGTAGTGGAGTAAAAGTACACTCTTTACCTCTGAATTGTAGAGGAATAGAAGTACAAAGTAGTACAACATTGAAATACTGAAGTAAAGTGCAAGTACCATAAAAGTACTTAGTTAGTCCACACCACTGTGCAATCTGAACTGTAAGGATTAACAAGGATTAGCTGGAGTTGGAATACATGGGAAATTATTCCTCAGTGAATTCAATTCTTTAATAAAACATGTATTTTAATGTACACATCCTTAATCTGTAATTGATTTGTTACACAGTTGTCCTGGGGGGATTTTTTTTGGGGGAGCATCTCCTGGACACCGGTGAGTCCAGAGCGTGTGGTGCGGGAGGGGGGGGGGGGGGGCACGCTTTTGCGTGGAGAGCTGCAGCAGCTGCGGGGCTCAGTGCGGGACAAAAGAAATCAGAGTCCAGCACGAGCCATAAAACACTCTCCTCGGGCATTGTTTACCGGCAGACGGGAATAACAGCACCTCCTCCACCCACAACACTCTCCCACCGTACAGACAAAAGGTGTCCCCCCCTACCCACCCCCCCTCCCCTAACGCGTCCCCCACACACGCACCCGCTCCCATTATGTCCCATGTTATTTAAAACCGCTTCTCAGCACAATCTACATCAAAATATGTTATTATAAGGGATCAACAAGGTACAACAGACAATCAAATGACAGGTTTTGATCCATTACTTTTGTATAACTTTTTGTTGCGTTACAAGTGCTCATTATACTTTCCTATAAATACCTGTGGACCCTTAATACAAAGTAAAAACGTTCACACAGAGGGATCAGCGGCATTTGGCTCATGCACTTGTTGTAAATTCCCACCAGCAATAAAGTAACTTCATTAAAGTGTCTGGGGGGGTTCCAAATTGTGATCAGTCTACAGCTCATACTCGTTTTTAACAGCTCAGAATCCCACGGTACTGATATTTACAACCTTCTTTCAAACTTTAATTCATCTTCATGCTCCTCTGCAGCGCATCTTTAAACAGGTGAAAGTTTACCTTGTGTGAGGACGATTGCAGGAATCAGAAATGTTAGTTTCACAAAGAAACGATACATTCCTCCTGTTCAGCTTCACAAAATGCCGTTGACTCCCGCGAAGGGTTCGCATAGATCCAGGTCGGTCCAGGTGTTCCTTATAAATAATATCCGAGCAGGAGGGAGAGTAATCCAGCAGAACACAGAGGGAAGGGTCTGGAAGAGGACTCAGTTCATAGATGTTAGCCTGGCGCGTTCCGAGTTCTCAATGAAGTCTGCAGGCAGCTCTACAAGTTCCCAAGTTCCCCCCCTCTCTCTCTCTCCTCCCCCCTTTACTCCTCCTCCTCCTCCTCCTCAGGCCATATAAAAGCTGCCTCTCACACAGAATGAACCAATAGCCATCCCTCTCCCTGTCCAAAAGTGAAATTATTAACATTTAAAATTATGGAAGTACATTTACTTAATTCTTTTTTTATTCTAGAACGTATACCTGAGGTAATATAAGAGCACCAGGAAAAGCGCTATATAAATACCATGTATTATTATTATTTATTTTTTGCACCTAACTACTTTAAGATTTTACAAATGGTTAGCTTATAAAATATGATGCTTTGTTTCTATTGTCCACCCAAACACTACAAGCTAGTCCCACCTTTACTTTGATACAAATGATACTCATTTACTATAGATTTGACTTTAAGTCTACTTTATCTGGTTAAAAAAAAATCCATACAATAAATACAATGCCCAGCAAATTATCAAAACACTTACATAAAAAGTTGTTGCACAAGCTCAATCAAACTGCTGAAGGCTGATTACGATGGTTTTAGTATGCTCTAGTTTTCCTTTGGTAAGGCTCTGTGTGTTACATGTTGTCTGCAAGACAAATTTCCCCTCAGGTAGGACACAGTTATACCGGAAGGTACAACATTAAAATTATTTTGCACAAATTATATATTTATTGATACTTTAAGTTACTTGTTCCTGATAATACTTCTGTAGTTATACGTAACGTAACAGATATTTTAAATGCAGGATGTTCCCTTTTACATTGCTGTGTCAGTAAAATATCTGAGTGGTTCTTCCATCGCTGACATCGGAGAAGCACAACATTATATTTTGTGTGAAATCAAATTGAGGAACGAAAACGGAAGTGCTTTGGTTTCATCGCTACACAAATCTGTGCCTCTGATTCTGCTTTCATGTTGTTATTCTGATCAAAAACATTCAGACCACTTCCTGCTCCAGTTTGACTCTCGCTGCATGGATCCTTATTCTGGAGATTCATCCTGACGCATGACTACTGCTCAGTGGTGTAAAGTAACTAAGTACATTTACTCAAGTACTGTACCTAAGTACAATATTGAGGGACTTGTACTATACTTGAGTATTTCCATTTTATGCTACTCAGTACTTGGTGTAACTTGTGTACTTTTACCCCACTACATTTATTTAGTACCTTTAGTTACTTTACAGATTTGGATTAATGATGTGAAATATAATCAATTCTTAAATCAGACTTTAGGCCCCGTTTACACGGAAACGGAACGGGTGTTATCCGCTACAGTTCTCTATCGTATGGACGGTTCGTTCACACGAGGCCATAACGGAACCGCGGAAACGGAGCCCTCAAACGATAACGGGTCCCAAGGTGGGTAGATCTGCAGATGGAACGCTCTGGGGGGTCAAACGGCTCCGTGTATAATCAAGACATATTTTATCATGTATTATTATAGGTTAAGATAAAAACTTTATTGATCCCATGGTGAATTTCAAAAGCTACCCAGCAGTATATAATGTAATTTAAATTGTTTGTTTACGTCCCTCACTTCCGTTTCGCTTCTCATGCACTGATTCGCTAGCTGAACAGCCAATCAGAGTGATTTATTTGACCGACAGCCTTTAAGCCCCGGACACACCGACGGCCAAAATCGGCTTGGTGTGTCCAGGGCTTAAGAGGCTTTAAGCTCCTTACACACCAAGCCGATTTTCGGCGTCGATAGATGTCAGGCCGACGATGAGCGTCCTGTCGCCCTACTCAGATTGGTGTGTACTGCACCGTCGTGTCTTTTCGGCCGTGCCGACACATTCCGCCGCCGATTCGACATGTTGAATAGGTAGGCTGTCGGCCAAAGGCCGTCGGCCAAATAAATCACTCTGATTGGCTGTTCAGCTTAGCGAATCAGTGCATGAGAAGCGAAATTGAGGGACCCAAACAAACTATTAAGAAGGCAAATCTGAGATTTCATTTAACTCCAGCTCTCGACACAGGTTGGGGAAAGCCCCATGAGCTTCTCGCTGTAGAGTGAAAATGGAACACACACGCTATTTGTTGTCTGTTTATATCACGCAGTCTGTTCTTCTTCTCTCGGTGTATCACGCAGTCTGTCTTCCGGTTGTTGCCTCTTTTGAATGACGAATACACACTACCGCCGCCTGCTGGTAAGGAGAGATATTGCCACTCACGCATGCGCAGTTCGTACGTGCAACTTGGCCGTCGGCTGAAGTCTTTGCGGTGTGTTCCAGTGCGACACATGGCCAAGACGCAGGAGACGTGAGGTGTCAGTTTGGTGTGTAGAGGCTTTTACTTGTAACAGAGTATTGTTAAACTCTGGTACTTCTAATTCTACTTAAGTAAATGATCTGAGTACTTCTACTTTTACTTAAGTACATGATCTGAGTACTTCTCCACCTCTGCTTCTACTCATCAAAGCCCATCCTTGCATGACATTACTTGATATTTCAGTTACGGCATTGCCTCGAAACAGAGCGTGCATGACTGCCAGAATTTTTTTCCTCTCTCTCAGGGCAAGTGAAACTGTCAGGGAGTATCTGCAGAGTTTCAGCACCCCAGGGCAAAGATTATTTTTATTATGAAGCCCACGCACATGCTGGCCTTCTGTTGGTGTGACTGCCAAATGGATCCACGCCAAAAGGGGATAAATCTCCCGAGGTGTGTGTAGTGTGGGAAACACCGGGAGAAAGGAAAGGGAAACAGGGAGTGTGAGCAATCAGCTCCAGATTTATTGCATAACAGAAACGCAAATAAGTGTTGGAAGTATGAAATAAAAGAGATGTGCACGGGCATGCAGGGTGATAGTAGGAAAACACCTGACCCACCGTGAGAAAATGTCAGATCTGTCAGGCACACGCTCACATGCTAGTGTCAACACATGCCCTGCTGCGTCCTCCATACAGGAGGAAGGTGTGGTTGGTTTTATCAAAGTACACTTGGAGAGGATAAGGGGGGTTTGGAAACCCCTCGTATCACAAAATGCACAGAGAAGTCCCTGAGTTTTAGCCTATTCTAATGCATTGTTTGATTCTATCCACGCTGCAACTAATGATCCTTTCCACTTTAAAATGATTTGGATGTCACAAAAAGTGTCAGTTCAAAGCCCCAAAGATTCAGTGTTAGAAGCTCAGTATTCGAGAGACCGAGAACAGCATTCACTTTGGAAATCGATCAATTACCAGAGCCTTTAGTTACTGTTTTTATTTTGATCAACTTTTTACAGATCGCATTTTGGAATAAGTTGCTGAGCAAGTTTGGGCATATTTAAACAGAACGTTTTAGGAAGATAATAAGAGAGTCAAATGTGCTCATATTTTTTTATTACATTTATATCTCTTTTAATTATATTGCATACATATTTATTTTAGCTGTGCACATTCTTGTTCTTGTTCTTTGTTATTCTTATTCTTCTTCTATTGTTGTTGTTATTGTTGTTGTTGTTGTTGTTGTTGTTGCTGTTGCTGTTCTTCTTGTTATACACAATACTACAATACTGTAGCTTTTATATGAAGTGTTTCTAATCAGTAAATATAGTTGTGTGGTGGTTATTGTGTGTAAACAACATATAACAATGATGTGAAAAAGGATTTGAAAGAAAAGGTGTTGTTTGGGCTTTAATGAGAAAGTGCTGATTGGTCAGCAGTGCTGCAGAGCCTGCTGTGTTTTTATCTCTCCTGAAATCAGAGCCAGTGTTTCTACTCAACATATTTGTTTTTGGGGGGTAAAAATGTAAGACCATGAGAAAACGCTCTGCGATGGATTCACAAGGTTGAAGAGGGGAAAGACCCAAAGCTCCAAAAACAAACTCTATAAAAGCTTAATATAGACACGAAAACCATGAGAGGTCCGCGCACATTGCAAGACAACAGAGTGGTTTCTCTGAGATGAAGTATGACCGTGGCTCTGCAGATCTGCAGCTCGAGCCTCCGACTCCTTCCTTCCTTCTCCGGCTGCAGGAATACAACGAGGTCAGAGGTGGTGATAAAAAGCCTTTCTCCGTGACAAGGACCACATGATCTCATCCACTATCAGACCTCAGTGTTAGACCCCATTTACACGCAAACGCAAACGAACCGAATACGATATCAAAAAAGTCTCCCGTTCACACGAGACCACTCAGGAGCGCTGGAGACGCTGTAGTACATATGCCGGGCCTGTAAGTGGCGCTGTACTTCCGCACAAGACCGCTCGAAAGCGCTGGAGACGCTGTAGTACATATGCCGGGACTGTAAGTGGCGCTGTACTTCCGCACAAGACCGCTCGAAAGCGCTGGAGACGCTGTAGTACATATGCCGGGACTGTAAGTGGCGCTGTACTTCCGCACAAGACCGCTCGAAAGCGCTGGAGACGCTGTAGTACATATGCCGGGACTGTAAGTGGCGCTGTACTTCCACACGAGACCGCTCGAAAGCGCTGGACACGCTGTAGTACATATGCCGGGCCTGCAACTGGCGCTGTAACTTCCGCCACAAAATACACCAAAAGCAGCGAAGAAGACCCCGGAGCAGCCCGGAGCATGGCCCGGAGCAATGTTGCCATGGCTACCCTTCTGTTTATGCCCCGCGGTGGATTTAGCAACATGTAGTAGTTCATGTAATTCTCCATGTCCACTTGTTGCTGATGGTTGTGGTAGAGGAGCTGTAGATTTTGCACTAACATCTGTAGCATGGTCGAACTGTAGATGTTGTACTAACATCTGTAGCATGGTCAGTAGCAGTAGGACTAGCAGTAGCTACTGACTGTAGCTACTGGCCATGCTACAGCAGTGAGCAGCAGAGGCGGGGAGAGGTGGGGCTATCGTTATTTTTTCAGGAAATATTCGTATAGAGGCGATTACACGGACTCGTTTGACCCCCCAGAGAGTTTCGTTTGCAAATCTATCCACCTTGGGACCCGTTATCGTTTGTGGGGTCCGTTTGTTACGGCCGCGTGTAAATAATAGGGCTATACGCACGCGAAACTATGCAGATACAAGCCGTTTTGTCCTCGTGTAAACGGCACCTTAATCTGCTTCACACCTCTGTCTCTACCGACGTTCAGTGAAGAGCTCACACTGAATTGGCTTCTGTTTGTTGGAAAACAACCCCCACTGTTGTTTGTTTGAAGAGAAGAGGTTTAAAAAGCACATCACTTTATCAAGAGGGGCATTGATCCCCCCTCTGTTTGTGTTTCAGCTGGGATCAGAGGACACAGATCCTCAGGTGTGTCAATTATCACCTTCCTCCCTCAGCCTTCATATGCATGTGTGGGTCGTTGTGATGTCAGACGTGCCCGGACACTGCTGCTGGTGATGGGAACAGTGTGAGAGATCGAGCTCTCTGCCACATGTGCATCACATCCATCCCCTGACAGCTGATCATCAGGGTGAGAATAGAATTGGGGAGGGATTAAACCCCCTTTAATGGTCACACATGCAGAGCACACAGCACTAATGCAGCTTTCACACCAGCGCTTTTCCCTTTCTAGCTCCTAGCGAGAGCTTTTCTGGTTCAGCTCCGGTTTCCCTTTTCAGCTCCCGCTCTGTTCACACCGCCCAGAGCTGCCGAGAGATTTTCTCCCACAACAACAACGGGCCGGGGACTGCGTCGGGTCGACGATCGTGTTGCTTTTAATCATACGAAGCCAGATTAAATTAAATAACGGCTTCTCCAACCTTATACTTTTCTCCAGAGTGCCGTGGTTCATTGTTTATTAATGTGTTTCAGCGGCATTTACCGACCGCTGCAGTGCTGGCTGCTCTTCAACGGGAGTTTATTCTCCCGTTAGCGGCTCTAAAGTATTCACTGTCTGACTGTCACACAAGCAGCTGTTACATATCCCCAGTTCCCCTTAAGTGAATGTGTGTCAGTCTGAATTGACGCTGTTTGGCATCACAACGCTGTTATGAAAGTTTCTCTGGTATAACATGGGTGATGTTAGCATAACAACCGAAGCTAAACTGACTACTTGCTAAGCCGTTTTCTACAGGCACTTTTTACCGGCGTATTTTTCATTATGATTCTACTTGTGATAGTCGGACATGACAACCTGTGCAGCCCATGTATTGATTCCATCCGATAGCTGCTATAATAACAAACAAAACGTCTGCCTGCTCTCCACAATGATCAATAACAGCGAACGGATGGTCAAAGTAAGGTTTCCTGCACGCCTCGACGTAAGCGACGCCGCGTCATAGCTCCAAAGCTCTTGCCTCTGGACCGACAACTTTTTGGAGCTGGAAGTGAACCGCATTCCGGAGCTATGACGCGCCGCCGCTGCGGTGTGAACAGGAAAAACCGGCGCTTTTCAGGCTCTAGCTCCCAGCAGGAGCTGGAAAAGCGCCGGTGTGAAAGGGGCAACAGTGAAATGTGTTCTCTGCTTTTAACCCATCCTAGTACCAGGAGTCTAGTACTAGGAGAAGTGGGCAGCTATTGTACAGCGCCCGGGGAGCAATGGGAATGGGGGGGTGGGGGGGGTTGTCCGGTGCCTTGCTCAACGGCACCATGGCAGGGCCCAGGAGGTGAACTGGGACCTCTCCAAGTAGCAGTCCACACTCCATATTTAGGTCTGGTCGGGGACTTGAACCGGCAACCCTACGGCTCACAGTCCAAGCCCCTACTGACAAATATCTCTGAAAACACATTTTATTTATTGATTTGTTTTTATTCAGGATTGATTTCTCTCTTCAATCAGTTATTCTCACATTTTATTTACTGGTCTTATGAATTTTTATTTTTATTTATTATTTAAATCTGTTTAGGTGTTTTTTTTATGTCTGTGTTAGTTGTTTTTGAAAAGTGAAATACAAATAAAATGCTTACTTCATTTTTCAGTTGTTTTTAATAGACAGTTGTTAATAAGTCTCGTAATAAATAAGAGATGTAAGTCAATATATTACATTGAATTTATTTTTTATCAGAGATGTTATGTTATGTTATTTTAAATCACTGGCTCATAATGCTGAATTTCTCAATTGTGTTAGAACGCTAATGTGTTATCATTATAACATAACAAAATGTAATGAGATGAGCTCGTACTTTTATGTTGTTGTGTGTTACATAGGGATGGCCTAATTTAATGTAATTAAATACATGTATTAAGTCAAATCTACTAAATGCAGTAAGTAAAAAGTAATAGGGCTTAATGGTGTTGGAGTAGAAGTATTTAGTACCTCAAAATATTACTTAAGATCAGTATTGGGTTTACTGATGCTATAATCTTATTAGTATGTATCTGTGTGTCTGACAAAGAAACAATAGAAGCAGGAAGAACCGGCTCCATGCTGTCCCACACACACACACACACACACACACACACACACACACACACACACACACACACACACACACACACACACACACACACACACACACACACACACACACACACACACACACACACACACACACACACACACACACACTCTCTCTCTCTCTCTCTCTCTCTCTCTCTCTCGCTCGCTCTCTCTCTCTCTCTCTCTCTCTCTCTCTCTCTCTCTCTCTCTCTCTCTCTCTCTCTCTCTCTCTCTCTCTCTCTCTAACAAAGAAGTTTTCTTTTGGGGTCCTTCCCCCACATAGCTGATAGTAAGAAAGGGCAGGAAATGGCTCTGATTCACAACCTGGTGACAGAAAGAACAACGGCAAGAGGTGGGAGAAGTATTCAGATCCTTTCATTAAGGCGCCGTTTACACGAGGAGAAAACTGCTTGTATCTGCATAGTTTCGCGTGCGTATAGCCCTATTATTTACACGAGGCCGAAAGAAATTGACCCCACAAACGATAACGGGTCCCAAGGTGGATAGATTTGCAAACGAAACGCTCTGGGGGGTCAACCGAGTCCGTGTAATCACCTCTATACGAATATTTCCTGAAAAAATAGCGATAGCCCCACCTCTCCTGCTCACTGCTGTAGCAACTATCAAAAATAGCTGTGTTAATTAAACGCACAAGGGGTTCTTGAATGAAATAATATTATAAAAGGCAAACCAGAATTGTTAACGCCCAATATACTCCTTAAACAAAATAAACAGAGTCAGATGTCATGCATTGATCCATTATATTGACAAAGGTGCATCTCACCCGGTGTTTGTAGAGAATATCTCTCTTTCTGAGCGCGTCCTCTCCACGGAGACGTGCTTCTTGGTCGGTCGATGCAATATCCACAGATTCGGTTTCTTTCAGTTAACTTCCCCGTTGCATTTATCCATATGCTGAGGAAATGACTATATCCCGCTGAATACCAGCAATCGCCACACACACTTCCTCCTGTCAGTAGCTACTGCTAGTGCTACTGCTACTGACCATGCTACAGATATTAGTGCAAAATCTACAGCTCCTCTACCACAACCATCAGCAACAAGTGGACATGGAGAATTACATGAACTACATGTTGCTAAATACACCGCGGGGCTTAAACAGAAGGGTAGCCATGGCAACATTGCTGCTGGGCTGCTCGGGCTGCTCTTCTTCGCTGCTTTTGGTGTATTTTGGCGGAAGTTACAGCGCCACTTACAGTCCCGGCATATGTACTACAGCGTTTCCAGCGGCCTCGTTTGAACAGACACGTTAAATGAAACGAATGCATGTGAACGGAAGACTTTTTTGAATACGCATACTGTGCATAAACGCAAACGTTCCCGTGTGAAAGAGGCCTAAGGCTGGTGCCCCACGGGAACGCATACGGCAAAACGCATAGGATTAACGCAAACGCAATCGCCAAAAAGCTTCCGTCCACACGCAATATACACCGGATAGTGTCTGTTCACAAGAGACAGCTCCGTTTAGATTCAACCGCTGGAAAAGCTGCAGTACATATGCCGAGCCTGTACGTGGCGCTGTAACTTCCTCCACAAAAGCAGCAACTTCTTCCACAAAAGCAGCGAAGAAGCATGGTTGTCATGGCTGCGCTTCTGTTTATTCACCATGGTGGGGGCCGAGGGAACCGGGCAGAGTTTTTCGCCGGTCAACGTGTGTTAAAGTTGAAATCTTCCGGACAAAATTATAAAAGTGCCGGTCAAAGGTCTTCTTTGTTATTTATTGAGCTTTAAAACAAATGAATAACGACTCTATATAATGATATATAATAATAAAATATACGGAGCCTCTCTTTTTCCTCCCTCTCTTCTGACAGCGTCAGTGTCTGTCTCATGCAGCAGCTGATCCAGTAATGATGACTCGACAGTAAAAATAAACATATTTATAACTAGTTTAGGTAGTTTGAGAGGTAATTAAAATAGCTAAGGGTGATGATCTGACTTGAAGTGTGTGTTTTGCTCCCGCTGCATCACAGCGGGAGGAGCTGCGTGTCTCAGTCCTGTCAGATTAGACTTCACTCGCGTTTATGTCCATATCGAGATAAAGATAAATAATCTGAATTCAGTGTGCAGTGTACTTTAGCGGGGGTGAGCAGCAGAGGTGGGGGGAGGCAGGGCTATTGCGTCATCATTATCACAAAATGATCGTATAGAGGCGGGGTTGGACCCCCCAGAGCGCTCCGTTCCCAGATCTATCCACCTTTGGACCCGTTCAGAGCCGTATAATAGAAGAGTTACGACATCTCCGTTCACTCCAATGGACCAGTTTTTTTACAGCAATGGCGGATCGTGGAGCCGTCAATAGTTCCCCGGAAGTTAGCTTGCCGCTGACTTCCGGGGGACTATTGACTCGAGAGGCTCCACGATCTGTGGCTGGCAGCGCAGTAGAGTTGCAGCGTTCGTGATGGACTTTTAAAGGTAAGAAGACGTTTAAAGATTTATATTGCGGATATTATCAGCACATCTGAGTCAAATGAACATGTGTATTAAAGGATGTTAGTGGATTATCCCTAAATCAGTAGATTTAGGGAACGTTTACAGATAACAGATTAGGCTAGGATACCGGATAAAGTTAGTAACCATGAACAGCTATTAATCCGTTCTCCTAATGTTATTTCATCCAACGTTGTGGAATTAGAGAAAAAGGGCTTCTACACGTGATTTTTTTGTGGGGTGGAGGAATATAATATTAGTTACATATAACATTGGGGCACGTGTGATTGTAATGAGTGGAAGTGGAGAAATTACGATCTCCATTTTGGAGTAGACCTACAAGCTAGTATAATAAAGTTAACGTTACACAATAATAAGGAAGAGAGCTATTTGATATGAATTTAGAGTGCATATTTGAGACTTCCAAACAGTAAACAAAAACGTAACTTATGGGTGAGTGTTTTTAGTGTATTCTGTTGATTATTACCTGTCTGTATTATGTTGCAGCTCAGCTGATTTTGAAATGATGGCAAAGTGAGAGTGAAAACACAAGGTAAATGTAATACTACTGTTGTATATAAGTAAGCATACTAAACATGTATTCTATCACTGTATTATATAAGTAATCTTGTTAGTGTATATTAGTAACCTACTGTATGGCAGGTGGAGGGGCAGTGATGTTACAGGTGGAGGACTTACTGGACATGTATACACTCATTACATACTGTACGTAAAATACGACCAAGAATGTGAGACAACTTTATACAAATTCATATCACATCCATTACTGATGCCATTTGTCATACTTTGTTAAACTCACAAATAATAAAGTTCCATAACTTCAGTTGGAAACAAAGACCACACCTTATCTCCCCAAGGCAATTTCCCATCCAATAGGTGTGCTATATAGGTGTGTATAACCCTTTCTCCTGTCTGTTTCTCCCTCTTTCAGCACACGAACCAGAGGGGGATTCAATAGAGCCTGAATACCTGCACTGAGACCCTCACCCTGCACCCTGAGTCTCAACTCTCAGAGTTTTTCAAGCCTTTCCCTGTTATTTGTATTAAACCAAACATTAAGCTTCCCAATGGGGTGGTCTTCGTTTTGTGAAAAAGTGCAAATGCAGTGTTTGAATATGATTACCTCACATATTTTGTTGCGGCTGTCTGTTTTGATTGTTAAATTGCTCCTGCTGACTTGAGCTAGCCATTTTTCCCTCCTCTCTGTGTCAGTGGGGAAGCCGTACATTCTGATTCTTACTCCTTTCTCTGAGCGATTGGAGCATCCCCAGGCAGCACAGCAAACCATGGTGGAGACGATATGCCAGGACAACACGGAGGAAAAGGCACAGACAAACTGCATGACATGCTATTCAATGTTTATTGAATTCCATGTATTTACAATGGATGTTCCTAAAACAACACTTTTAACGTCATAATCATGTTGCTGCTAGTCCATTGATAGTCACCTGTTGGTCTCCTGTCCTTTCTGAAAGTCATAAAGAGTACATTAGTCATTTAGATTACTTATGTCCTCAAGTACCATGGGATTACTGAAACCACCATGAATTAAAAAAATGGTAGAAATGAATCTAATCTAAATTTTGAAGCATTCCTTGCCATCCCCTCCCTCTAAATATATCAATAAACATTAGGAAGTGATGCACCTGACTACCATACCTGTTTAAGAAGATAATATTTGTTTTAAAGAATTCAAAGCAATACACAACAGCAACAGGCTCTTTAACCAAGGCAACAGCCTAACATGTATATGTTAACAAGTAAACTAGCTGTTCACACTATTCCTAATATTATCCATAAATATTAGCAGATTCTATTTTATTTTTAAAACATATTGATGTAAATACATGCACATATCGGTATGTTGTATAAATATTGCAAATCAAGACCTTTATTCACTACTTATTACCAAAAATCGTAGTTTTATCTCCGGTAATCATGCATTCATATGTCCCGCCACGAACTTCCGGGGAACTATTGACTCTCCCTGAACCACGTGACGATCAAGCATTTTGGACTTCCGCTGTCGTAACTCTCTCTCTATATGGCGCTGGACCCGTTGTCGTTTGCGGGGTCCGTTTCTATCATTTCGTTACGGCCTCGTGTGGCAAAAGGGGCAATACGCAAGAGAAATATGCGGATACAACCCGTTTTCGTTCCCGTGGTGCTTGGGCCTCAGTAAAAGTCCTTCCCAACTAGCGAAAACCTTTTTATTTAAAGGAGATCTATCATGCAAAATGCACTTTTTGATGTCTTTTATACATAAATATGTGTCCCCTGTGTGTCAGGGAACTCACGCAGCGTCAGAAAATAAAACCCTCTCTCTTTTCCTCCGTGCGCAAATCTCCAACCCAGTCTCACGGCATTTCGTGTTATTAGTCACGAAATTAATTTAATCTATTGATTCGTGTTCACCAACACGATTTTCACATTTCTTTCGTGTCACACAGAACGATTTTAAATGCAATGTATTTCTATTGGTAGTATGTTTCGTGCCTGCAACACGTCTTTTTGTCCGGTCGGGTCTTGGAAGACCAGAAGCTGTGTGGTTCATAAAAACATGTTCTTACTCAATATCTTACCCTAAGCCTAACCCTATCCCTTTTATTTTAAATTGTATAATGTCTGAGTTTTTTTGCCGTCAGTGAGGAAAAGAAATGACTCAGAGCCTCAGAATACTGACATCTGTATTTTATGTCATCTTTTTTTCCTTCTAATTTGTTATTATTTGGTGCAGGCACGAAACATACTACCAATATAAATACATTGCTTCTAAAATCGTTCTGTGTCAGAATACTTAAATCTGTATTTTTTTTAAATGTCTTTTTCCTTCTAATTTGTTATTTGCTTTTAAAATTGTTCTGTGTGACACGAAAAAAATTGCAAAATCGTGTTGGTGAACACGAATCAATAGATTAATTTCGTGACTATAACACGAAATGCCGTGAGACTGTGTTGAAATCTCTGGGGTACAACGGAGCTGATCCAGATTTGCGTCCAATATGACGTAATATCGGCAATGCAGACCCACAGCACTATCAGAAACGATGATCAGAAACAATGCCCCACTGTTTTGGACGTAATATGGTCTTTGTTTACATTAGCAAGCATCGCTAGCACTCAGAGCTAACCTGTACTGGAGAGAATATGTGTAAAGAAGCCGGATATAAAAGGTACTCACTCACCTCGTGGTAAACCCGCAAGAGAGAAAGCGTTTGAGCTCCATACTGTTTCAGAAATAATCCTTGATGTGGTTTGGATGGATCATGATATGGCGTTTCATCACGGCAGTATCTCAGGGTTGCCAACTTTGGGTACCTGGCTGGAGTGAGATTTTGATATCATGGGTTTAATTCGGTTTAATTACACATATGCGCACGAAATGACTGCTATCGTGTCAGCAGCGAGACCTTAGCATATATATAGGATATATATACAATATATACAAATACACAATAATGGACACAGACTATAAAGGGCACACAGTTTCATTCACTAATGAAAGTCAAACATGTTTGTTTCCACTATTTTATTGTGTGCCTGTCGCGATAAGCAATTAATTGACTTATCGTACGATAAATAAAAATGAACTCGATAACTTTTCTGACCTCGATAAATTGCCATTTACATGAGGATGTGACTAGCAGTTTGAAAGGATGTACTTGAATTATTATTATATATTATCATTATGTCAGTGGTCTAAAATGGTCATACAACGGTGCCGACAATATTATCGTTTATCGCAATAATTTCCGGGAAAATGTATCCAACAAAATTAATTATCGTGAGAGGCCTATACATGAAACACACACACACAAACAAATCTACAGACTTACTCCAAACTGCCAAATATATTAATTAACACACTCTCACTCTCATATACTCTTTGACTCTATTTTGGCCTAGTAGAACAATAAGCAGCAGACTTTTACTTTTTTATCATTTCTACTGGATCTTAGATCTGCAGTTGCAGTTGCGGCTCCAGAGTATTTTTGTTGGGTAATCTATGGTAGGGCTAACCCATACAGTGGTGGGGCTCAAGTCAGTATTTGCAATGTAATTACATACACGCTCCCCCCGACAGTGAAACGCCACGCGTGAGGTTTAGATTATTTCCCTGTCTCTCTCAATCCAAATTGAACTGTATGAAATAAAAAGGCACATTTGTCTTGTAGTAAATAAAAAGGGCGACCTGGAGCCAATCCTGCAATTTCCCCACAGGTGTAAGAGTAGACATGCTGAAAACCCAACCCCTGCAGGGGGGTCTGGGGGGATTCTCCCCCAGGAGATTTTTTTAAATACTAACATCAAATACACATTCTGGTACTCTCTTGAGAAGAAAAATAAATAAATCTATTACTACATATTTAAAAAAATGAATGCCATTTTAGTTTTGTGTTACTTTGTTCTGAAAGCTGAACCTGCTGCTCCTCACAGAGAGAAGAGGGAAGAGGCTGTGTGAATTACTTTACATTGTGGATAAGGGTGGATAGCCCCCATTGTTCTGTGTGTCAAAATGAAAGACAGCCCACACACCTATCAATGATCAAACCGTGGGGTCTTATTTCATTACGTGTTGATTTCTATCAACACGTAATGTTGTATCGATGATATGAGATGTACTACCGCAAAAGTATTCTCCGTCGGGACTTCCTGCAACAACACCACGCCGTTATCGTGATTCTGATTGGCCAGAAGACATTATCAAAGATGTTCTAATGAGAAGACGATCACTACGTGACAAAAGTTTTCAAAACCGTTTCTAGTCTTCGTATTCTTGTTTTTGGCGTGAGAATAGTTTGGGCAGCGTGAGAGCGTGAGATTGAGAGTGAAAGCGTGTGTCACACGCCAGATGCGTGAGAGTTGGCAACCCTGAGTATCTGCCGGTAGTTATTATTGTAATGATTTAGCAAAGCTGCATCTATTTTTCAAGTAGTGAGCACCAGAGTTGGGTTACTTTTGTCGGTAACGGAGTAGTGTAACGCGTTACTTTTATAATTCAGTAATCACACTACAGTTACTAACATTGCCCGACACGCGTTACTTCGTTACTTTTATAAAATCAGTAATCACACTACAGTTAGCCTACTAACATAAAGAATTACTAGATTCTTCCAGAGCCGTGGATTCTCCCTTTGACAGACAAGAGGGATTTCCGCCGCAGGTTTATATTTACGTAACATTTGCGCGACTTGCGTGACTTGCGCGTCCACATGCAGTGCATAAATATGGCTCAGTCAACAGCGATAACTTTCGAGGGGTGGAGGTATGCCCATTATTTTGAGTTTGTCCGAAGAAAGGACAGGAATGTGACGGTGAGGTGCAAACTGTGTCCAGGACAGAAGCTTTTATCCACTGCTGCAAACACAACGTCAAACCTCAACAAGCACCTGCAAAGACAACATGCTAACGTGAAGCTAATAGCTAAGGACCCCCGAACCCAGAGTGAGGATGTAAACAGGGCCGCCCCCACCCGCTCCCTCCGCAAAATGAATCACCCTCCGCAGTCTGCGTGATCTGCCTGTAGGGAGGGGCGGCCCTGCGAGTAAAGTAACGAGTAATGTAACGAGTAAAGTAACGCGTTACTTTATGTAGAGAGTAACGAAGTAAAGTAATATATTACTTTTTTTTAAAGTAATAAGTAATATGTAATATATTACTTTTTTGAGTAACGACCCCATCTCTGGTGAGCACATGATTGGATGAATGAGAGAGAAATACAAAAGGACAGGATTTTAAAGGACAGGAAAGCAATAGAAATGTGTAATCTGACAAGTTACTTCAGACAAATGGAGGGGGGACAAATGTACAATATTGTTTTAATTGGTACAGTACTTCAGTTGAGAGAATGAGGAGAATGAAGGGGAAACAAAAGAGAAAATGACAGAGGAGGTGAGAGAGGGACCCCCACTCACTTCCTGCTGACGTGCTGACAGTCCACAGAGAAGAGAGGAAGTAAAGTCTCAATCTGAAGCGTTAAAAAAGACACAGCTGGGACACTGACTGTGATTACGCTCCAGTGAGAAATGATTTTGGATGCTTTATAAGTTAAAGTACTGTTACAACACTGTAAAAATACTCAATTACAAGTAAACATCCTGCATTCACAATTGAAATTTGTCAGACAAACAAATAAATAAACACAAGGATAATTGTGTCTTATTGTTGAGTAAATAACAGTGTGTGGTTTAGAAAATAATACAAAATTTGAAGGAAAAAACGATGAAACAATACAGATTTCAGTATTCTGAGCCCCTACTCTCCCCCTAACTGACGGCAACAAAAGTCTGACATTATATAATTAAAATAAAGAAGTAAAAACAATGTGTGGCTTGATATTGAGTAAGAAAAAGGTTGATAAACGCTGTGAGAATGGGTCGGCGGAGAGCATTTCTCTGCGAACTTAACTCGTCTATTACTGACGTTCACGGAGCTCTATGCAAGTCAATGGGAGTCCCCGATAGCTGAAAATCAACGCTAAAGGGCCCCCCAGTGCGTGTGAAAGTAACGCCAAGGGACCCTGACATAACGTTAATATAGGACGAGTTGGGAGTGAGCCTACTTTTTAAGATGTGAAATAAATGTTGTGAAGTAAAAGGGAACATGTTTCCGTTGAGATGTATATCAGTTCTGTACTTAAGTCCAGTACTTAAGTAAAGTGTAGTTTGTGTGTGTGTGTGTGTGTGTGTGTGTGTGTGTGTGTGTGTGTGTGTGTGTGTGTGTGTGTGTGTGTGTGTGTGTGTGTGTGGTGTGTGTGTGTGTGTGTGTGTGTGTGTGTGTGTGTGTGTGTGTGTGTGTGTGTGTGTGTGTGTGTGTGTGTGTGTGTGTGGGAGATAATATTCACTATGACAGCAGATATTTGTTCAGCCGGGGGATTTACTGATGAGATTAGACGCTGCAGCTCTGGTTAGGGGGTTTAGGGGGAGAGGAATGTAAACAACAAGTTTTGATTCCACACCCCCCTCCTCCCCTTCCTCCCCGGCTCTTCCCCCCTGCCCCTTCCATTATCCACTTTGTGCCTGCTAAAAATGGGGTTCAGCGACTAGCTTCTCCAACACCAAACATGGAAAGCAGCTTTTATGCTCCATAAGTAAGATAATATGTCACTATTAGGGGTGGGAATCACCAGTCTCCCCACGATACGATACTATTGCGATACTTAAGCCACGATACGATAGTATTGCGATTCTACGATATATTGCGATATTGCAAATCACATGGGTCATATCCATGTCCGTCTTCCCTTCCTGGTTTGCAATATGAATAGTTTATGTAAATAACCCAATTTGTGTTCTTTGAACCTGAAAGGGTGATGGCATTGTTTGTGTTACTTTCATTGCAATTGTATACATGTCTTAACGTAACTTCCTCTTTTATATAGACATGCTTTTATTTTGAAGGCAACTTTGCGCTATTAGTAGGAAGTTACTGGGTGTCTCTCAATCGCAAGTAAAGCTGCTCCAGAGCCACTATTTCAAGCATACTACGTCATCGAGTGCCGCCGAAGTACTGTTCCAATCTCCAGCATACTTGGAAATCTACCGAGCCCGGCGTACTCCGTTTGGAGAAATATCGAGGCTGCACATGAGTAGACTCCACGGTCTTAAAATCCCCACAATGCTTTGCGCACGGACCAATTTCCCCAAATCTGTGACGGAAAATGTAAGGCGGGGCCTCTCATATGACGCACACCTGCACACTTGCTAGCCTGTTCCACTCTTTGTTTTCCGAATGCCAGGAAGTATTCTTGCCTCGCTTCTGAAGCAAGATGCTTGGCAGACATGTGCTACCAAGCAAGCGTACTCGCGATTGAGAAACACCCACAGTTCCCAAAGCAAAAACTTGATGGAGAAAAAGAACGGAGATATTAACGGAAATCCGTGTATCTACCGTCCATTTGTTTTTCTTTATTAAACAAGTAAACGGAAGAGCGTCTGAGAGGCCTTTTTGCTTTTTACCTTACTAAATGGTCTAATGGTCATTGGAGCGAGGGGCGGGGCGAAACTCACGGAAGTGATTTCAAAACAAAAGCACTCGTTTGCTTGTAATTGTGATAATATTATAAACAAGGTGAATTTATCAACGAAAACAGCCAAGACACATTTTGAGCCCAGAAAACTAATGTTATTAAGGGCTGTAAATATAATAAGCCTATGTCTAAAATGGACAACATTGTAAGGAGATTTAAACTACAGCGATTCTGCGGTCAACTCAGCCGTCTCTCGCGTTTGTTTTTTCAAATCAGCAGCTCTTCATTTTTTTCCCTGCAATATTCAATGAGTGATACAAATATTCTTTACCACAAGTTATTAATAAAACTGACACTCTTGGACTCGGTACTAGTTTGACTTCTACCAGAAATAAAATGAAGTACTTTTAATGTGTACTTTGAGTAATCCTCTGTCAGAGTCCCCTCCATAACATGTTTTTCTGCTATCTTTGATGAGTGATAAAAAATACAATTTTACCATTAGTTCTTAATGAAATTGATACTGTTTGACTTTGTATTAGTTAGCCTACTACTAACAATACATTGAAGTACTTTTACTGTGTATTTTTTGAGAAATATTCTGTCAAAGTCCCCTGCTGAGAACAAAATCAAGCCGCTAAGTTTGATGAGGGAATTATTTTGTGTTGCCATTAGTTCTTCGTGAGAACCGCGGTGAAGTTAGTTTTAGGTTGGATATTCGACAGACATTCGCGGACCAGCCAGCAGCGTCAGTTTCCCCTGCTGCTGGCTGTATTACGACGGGGAGATCTTCTCCGCGAAACAAGGCTTTCACTTAGGGACCATCAACAAATGACTTTTCAATTACACAAGAATAATGTTCTATTTAATAAATGGACAGCTTCCCGATCGTGTGAATGTGAAGCAAATCCACACTAGAGCATACATTTGTTGAACACACCTCTTTTTATTGCATTTTAATACTTTAAAGTTTTATTAATATTTTGATGGAAAAATTTGCATATTTCTTCAATAACTTCTAGGTCATGTGACCTAATGACTCAAAATCAGTGCTGGATCAAATAACTACACTTGCTGCATAGGACACACCTCTTTGTATTGCATTGTAATACTCGAAATATTTTATATTAAAGGTGGGGTAGGTAAGTTTGAGAAACCGGCTCGAGATACACTTTTTGTTATATTCCATGGAATGCTCTTAACATCCCGATAGCAATGAATATCTTAAGTGCTTTGACAAAAAATCCATAAAAAAATGTCATCTGTGGAAGCCGTAGTACTGTAAAAAGCATGACCAATCATTTTAGACGGCCCGGCTAAAATAACTGGATGGCCTACCTGCCTGTCAGCCTTCCATCTGTGCACAAACTTATCTCGTCCCCTCATTGGTCATGTGCGCGTTCGTGTGTGTTGGAGGAGGGGCTCTGTAAGGAAGTGGCAGATTTTCTCCGGCTGTGTATTTTCAAATTCTAGCGATCTCGAGCCGGTTTCTCCAAAATTACCTACCCCACCTTTAATATTTTGATGGAAAAATGAGCTTATTTCTTCAATAACTTCCAGGTCATGTGACCGAATGACTCAAAATCAGTGCTGGGTCAAATAACTACACTGGCTGCGTAGGACACACCTCTTTGTATTGCATGTTTACCCTCTAAATATTTTTATATTAATATTTTGTGTCATGTCTCGAAAGATTATTTTAAAGTTATATTCTTTAAAGGGGACCTATCATGCAAAATGCACTTTTGTACGTCTTTTATACATGAATATGTGTCCCCGGTGTTCCAGGGAACTCACCAAGTGTCAGAAAACACAACCCTCTCTATCACAAATCTCTAAAAAAAGGGGCTGCAACGGATATGATAAAAACTGATCCAGATTTTAACACTGTCCTGCGGCAGAGTTTCAGTTAGGTTTTCTTTCGCCGGTCAAGATGTCCGTTAAAGTTTAAATCTTCCGGACAAAATTAGAAAAGTGCCGGTCAAAAGTCTTCTTTGTTATTTATTGAGCTTTAAAACAAATGAATAACGACTCTATATAATAATATAATAAAACACGGAGGACGGAGATCTATTTTTCTCCCCCTCTTCTGACTTGATCAGAGCACGCTCCCCTCTCCTGCAGGGGGGCGTGGTCAGCTGCAGCTCACAGAATCAGCCCCCTGCAAAAACAGGGCTGGAGAACAGCACATAGAGCGAAATGAGGCATGGCTAAAATGCATGATCTGTTTGGTATTTTGAAAACAGAAACGTACCTTATATAGGTATGGCCCTACAATAGCCGCGTTCACACCAAGTACTTTCCTGTACTTAGTTCCGGCACTAAGAGCCCTGGCGCTTTTAACCCCAGGGCACTTAGTACAGATCGCGTTCCCTGAGGGAAGATTACAAGTACAGTAGGTGGCGGTAAGCACCTTAAAGTTGTTTGCAATCCGCTACAAAACAAGAGAAGAAGAAGAAAAACTTCCCGCGTATACTGTCTGTTGTTTACCTTCCGACCTCAGACATGATGGAGATGGAGTCGACTGAAGTTGTGCTGTTTGTGCTCATGTTATACAGCTTTGTAACTTCGTTAATGCGGCCAGAGCCTGAGCCTATTAGGCGTCCGACAAAAATCCGGAGCCGCCACACGTCGAATGCTATAATCGCAAAGTTTCTTCAGCATCAAAAGCTTTAGGAAAAGGATTGGCCGACGGAAAGCACACGATTGCCATGTTTCACCGTAGGATGGCTGATACAGGATCTGTTTAATCGCCATGTCGGTTTTCTTTATTGCACTCTCAAGACATAACATTAAATAGAAATATTTTAAATGTAACTAAAGTGTCAGTTGTACATGTCAGTAAACATTGTCAATATAAAATAAAGTGTCAGTTGTACTATATAATAACAGTAATAACAATATAAACTCCCAGGTGTAGGGAGTCTCAGCAGCAAACCCACCTTTATTATATATCTTCCTGAGACCCACTGCATCCGTCTGCCATAAACACTATGCAAACATACATGTTAGTTTTGGCCCATAGTGGACTCCATGTTGTGTTGTGTGAAATGGGGGGGAATTAAAAGTTTAGGTCAAATAATATTTAAAATGATATAAATTATCATATTTGTGTATGTGCCGCTGCCATTCCCCCACAAGGTTGCAACATTGATGATAAATAAATGACAAATAAAGCTTTGCCAGTTTATAACCGATGAAACATGATGGTATCAGAATAATCACTTACATGTGATGTATAGGATGCTACACAGGTCACAAAAGATAAAGTGTCAGGAGAAATAAGCTTAATCGCCATGTCGGTTTTCTTTATTGCACTCTCAAGACATAACATTAAATAGAACAATTTTAAATGTAAATAAAGTGTCAGTTGTACATGTCAGTAAACATTATATATAAAATAAAGTCATAACAGTAATAACAATATAAAATAAACTGTCCCAGGTGTAGGGATAGTCTCAGCAGCATACACACCTTAGTGCAACGTTGTGTGTCGTGTGTCAGTATTTACAAAAACTATACCAAATAAACTGTTATTAAATGCAGTTTGTCGCTCATCCTGCCGCTGCGCCGACGCTTCCTCATGGCGCAGCGCCCACACTTCATCCTGGTGCTGCTGGCGCTCCATCTGCTGCTTGAACACTTCTGCCTGGCGCTCCATCGAGGTGAGCATCTTGTCCTCCGTTTCCTGGGCCTTGGTGAACAGCACCATCTGATCTCCACGCAGCGACTCATTCACCACGGCACGCCGGTCCTCCAACGCCTGGGCGGTGTCAAAGAAATTCGCATCCCGTGTCCGCTTTCCTAAGAGGGGAAAATAAGCAATATACAAGATCTTAGTCGCCATGTAGTTTTACAACATACTAGGAATGTGTTTTTTGTATTTTCACAAATAGAATTAAGGTTTCACAAATCTGAAACTGTGTTATAAAGAATCTTTTGACTCTCTGGGATAATCCAGTCCAGATTTGATGAGTCTAGGTATAGTGGTTTTAGATCAGGACCTGGTCTAATGTGGTCTACATGTAAAAAAAAGCACTGAAATCTCCCTTTTTTGTATTTTCACAAATAGAATTAAGGTTTCACAAATCTGAAACTGTGTTATAAAGAATGTTTGGCCTCTCTGGGATAATCCAGTCCAAATAAATCGGCTATGCAGCGATTCAAGAGGTTCAAACACGGAGGATTGTTCCTTTTTGAAGAGTGCTTCATGTATGCTTGAACTTTGTTTAATGTTGTTGAGGCAAGTTAAACATAAAATATTATGAATATTATGAAATAAACATGATTGTGAACATCAGTTCGATGCGTAACGTTCTTTCAAGACAAAGTTACAGTGTGTGTACCTTTGCGTTTGGTTGCTGGTAAGGAGGACGACAAAGCGCTGTGATCTAGAATGCAAAGCTCACTTGTTTCCAATCCCGAGAGTTGTCCATCCTCGCCTGAAACAGACGATTAGTGCCATGAGTTAGTGAAGCAAATTACAGAAACACTGCACAGTTATTCACAAGTCAAAACGTTTTCATACAGCGGAGAATATCTAGCTAGCTAGATGTAGCTAGCCGGGGCCGGTGTTAGCCTATTATGGCTAGCATGGCTAGCTTGATCTACTGAGCAAATAAAAGTACATCCGAGACCATTATTGTGCAGATTAAAACCCCAGTGCATGTAGTTGATTTTACCTTCATCGTGGTAGTCATCGTTGGCCACTGAATCCGCCGTTTGTAGTCCTGAGTTTCTTTATATTTAGCCGGCTGTGCACAATTCCCAGGTCGAGTGAAAGCTACCGAACTCGCTTCAGTAGCATTCCTTGGGTCGCGTCCTCGGCGTAGATCTCCAGAAGCGCCGACACCTCCTCATCATTTCTTGATGCTTGCCATAACTGCTTTCAAAAACAAACACAACGCACGGAGCGTTGTGTTTTTGTAGCGAGGAAAAACAATGGCGTCTCCACCATAGGTCTCCACACAACATTTTCAGAGTTGTACGGGCGTGGTTTGCAATTCGCCCAGCCAATCAGCACTGGGGAACTTTTGGAGCACTTTTCACCCACAGAAAAGTACGCTCTCTGAGCTGGCTCTAAAAATGGGGGTAAAACTACCCGAGATTAAGTACGATTTTTGGTGTGAACGCGACATAAGGGGTACTCACGGAACTAAAACGCGAAAAGTACGGTGAAAGTACTCCGGTGTGAACGCGGCTAATATATCATTTAAAATATAGCATGATAGGTTCACTTTAAATTAGCTTTTGTCATGTCCCTTTGTCTTGTGCCTCCCTGTTTATATTTTGAAAAGTCATTCTCCCTCTAGTTTCAGATCGCTGTGCTCCCCGCCCCTATGTGTCTCCTGATTTGTTCCACCTGTGCCACTTACCTTGTGTGTATATATTGTCCTAGTCTCCCCTGTCCTGTGCCAGTTCGTCTTCTCCCATGACTTGACAAACCAGCGTATCTTCAAGCCTGAACCACGTCCATGGTTTTGCTTCAAGCTCCTTTTCATAGTTATTAGTTTTCCTCGAAAGAGTGATTTTGCGTTTTTCCATAGTGTAGTTACGTTTCCCTCTTGAGAGTGGTTTTTTGTTCTCTACTTTGTTACTGTGTTTATATCCAGTCAAATACTTTATTTTGAATCGTCTGAGTTGTGCATTTGGGTTCAAACCTCTGAGTTCGCCCTTTGACATTTTGATGGAAAATTAGCATATTTCTTCAATAACTTCCAGGTCATGTGACCTGGAAGGTATTGAAGCAATATGCTAATTTTCCCATAAAAATATTCATATAAAATATTTAAAGTATTAAAATGCAACAAAAAGAGGTGTGTCCTATGCAGCCAGTGTAGTTATGCTCATTTTCCCATAAAAATATTCATATAAAATATTTAGAGTATTAAAATGCAACAAAAAGAGGTGTGTCCTATGCAGCAAGTGTAGTTATTTGATCCAGCACTGATTTTGAGTCGGGCGAGGGTTCCAAGAGTAAGCAAGACGGGAGACGCAGGTACAGGCAGGGTCAGGGAGCAGGCGAGGCAGAATAGTCCGGGTACAGGCAGGGTCAGGAAACAGGCGAAGCAGGCTAGTCAGGGACAGACAAGGTCGAAACCGGGAGAGCAATCCGGGAGGTAATGCTGGAAAGAACTGCATGCTGCGAAGTACGATCTGGCACTGAGGTGAGAGTGAAGGGGGCCTATATACTAGTGGAGCTAATGGGTGTAACAGAGTATGAGGCCCCGGCCCCACGAGGACGCATACGGTAAAACGCATACGCAAACGCAATCGTTTTTGTTGGCGAAACACATCAGCAATGACGCGGGGTACGCGGAGGTGAGCAGGAGAGGTGGGGAGAGGCGGGGCTATTGCGTCATCATTATCAGAAAATGATCGTATAAGGCGTAATAACGGACCCGTTGGACCCCCCAGAGCGTTGCGTATGCCGTTCTATCCACCTCCTATCGTTACCGTAGTCGTTTACTGCCATATTCTGTCGTCCTAGTGTGGCCGAACGGTCTATATGACACAAAACTGTAACGGAAACTACCGTATGCGTCCTCGTGGGGCCAAGGCCTGAGAGAGAAACAGGGTGTGACTACCAGGTGACTAAGGTGACTGAGAAATGCTAATGCAGAAATAGGTGAGTGAGGGAGCAGACTGTGACAATAACAATATTTAAAGTATTAAAATTAGGCGTTAACGCGTTAATAACGCGTTAAAAAAAAATTAACGCCACTAATTATTTTAACGCGATTAACGCATGTGTATTTTTTGTCCTCGGCCGCCCCGTAGTTTCAGAGCGCATCGAGTTTAAAATACCATTTACAAGCTGATGCTGACAGCCCCGCTCCTGCCGCCCGCTTGTGGCAGACCACACTTCCACGCTCACCGGCAGGCCCGGACTGGCCATCGGGAGGACCGGGAGGGTGTGTGTATGTGTGGCGCGACTCGAGCGAGGCACACCTTACGTGTTGTTGTTGTTGTTAGCATCTGGTGCTAGCTAGCTGCGCTAACGGATATAAGGAGCTGTTTCAATGAAAACAGAGGAGCGACATTTCGCCGACAACTGCGCCGAGCACTTGACTTTATGCAGGTACCCAGACAGTGGGACATTGTACGAAAAGTCAGCACACTCAGCACGGATAGTGCGCGCAACATGATTGCAGCGTCCAGGCAGCTCCCGTTCGAGCATATATGCCTTGAGCTGCACATAGCTCCAACGATCCATCACAGTGTCTCCACATTCACACACATACACACACACACACACACACACACACACACACACACACACACACACACACACACACACACACACACACACACACACACACACACACACACACACACTTTGTATTGTATGAGAGAGGTTCCAGGTTGAATTGAGGCGAATATTTGTAATGTTCAGAGGTTGTTGTGTTTAATATTCATGAGAATATTTGTCATTGTTCAAATGATAATAAACAAACATATAAAGCATATTTGTCCACTCATATGTTGATAAGAGTATTAAAAACTTGAAAAATATCCCTCTAAGGTACATTTAGAACAGATACAAAATGTGCGATTAATTTGCGATTAATCGCGATTAACTATGGACAATCATGCGATTAATCGCGATTAAATATTTTAATCGACTGACAGCCCTAATTAAAATGCAATAAAAAGAGGTTTGTCCTATGCAGCAAGTGTACTAATTTGACCCAGCACTGATTTTGAGTGATTAGGTCACATGAAGTTAACCTGGAAGTTATTGAAGAAATAAGCTCATTTTTCCATCAAAATATTAAAGGAGACATGTCATGCTTTTCCGGTTATTACCCGTCCCCTTGTGTGTTATGAAGGTTTTTATGCATGTAAACGGTGTGCAGAGTCAAAACCCTCAAAGTACACCCTTTAGCGAGTAAAACTCTAAAGGCCCTGACACACCAGGCCGAAATCGGCCATTTTCGTTAGTCGGACGACGAAGCGTGCCCTGTCGCCCAAACTCAATTTGGTGTGTCCCGCACCGTCGGCCGTGACACGCCTTATTTGGCCTTTCATGGCCGACACAGGCAGTCGGACAAAGAAATCACTCTGATTGGCTGTTCAGCTAGCGAATCAGTGCATGAGAAGCGAAACGGTTGCTTGAGAATGTTTTCACAAGCAACACTCCAATGGCTGATAGCTCCAGTACCGCACGAAACATGTTTTCGATGGACGAGAGTGAAAATGGAACGCACACGCTATTTGTTGTTTGTTTAGATCACGCAGTCTGTTCTTCTTCTCTGTCTTCTGGTTGTTGCCTCTTTTGAATGACGAATACACACTACCGCCACCTGCTGGTAAGGAGAGTTATTGCCACTCACGCATGCGCAGTTCGTACGTGCTCGGCTGAAGTCTTTGCGGTGTGTTCCAGTGCGACACATGGCCAAGGAGAACACGGCGACGCAACAGTCGGCGTCGGCGAGTTCTCTGGTGACTGCTTGGTGTGTCAGGGCCTTAACACAGAAAATACCTCCCCAAAACGCCTCGTTGGAGATACGTCATTGTCCATTTGATTCTTCCGGGTACGGCATGATGTCATGCCGTACCCGGAACGAAATGGACCAATTCGTGGAGCCGTTACGTTATGTCCGCGGAGCCGTTACGTTAAGCCCCCGCTGATTGGTCCAAATTGACCAATCCACGGACTTCCTCACACACACACACAGTGCAGGCAGCTCTACTGATTTCTCCTCCCTGGCTGCAGGCTGATAACAGACAGTTGGGATCGCGGTGATATTCTCTCTGCAGACCCATTCTCACAGCGTTTATCAACCTTTTTCTTACTCAATATCAAGACACACTTATTGTTTTTACTTCGGCTGTGACTTTGTGTGTGCTCAGGATGAGTTTGGCTGTGTTTGGCTGTGTATCGCTAAACAAGGAAATAACACCTCCACGGAGCTCAGCGCGATTCACAACGTCCCGACCAATCAGAGCACACTGTGCTCACAGGGAGGGTGGGGGCTGGAGCTATTGGAGCTACAACGAGCCGTTAAAGGCAGAGAGTGAAATTCAGTGAATACACGTAGTTTACAGAGATGCTGTATGAGAAACCAACGTGAGTTTGGAAAATGTCACAATATAAATCTATTCTAGTATACCTCAACAATGGAATTATGATCAGTGGAAATGGCCATGACATGTCTCCTTTAATATAAAATATTTAGTGTGATTATGAAATGGATTGATTTATCGTTTATTTTGAAGTGGACTTTAGGTTGTTGAGTATATGAAGAGAACAGGGTATGTTAGAAAAATATCACTCGTCACCGGCTTGGTCTTCAATATCAGGATACATGTATTTATTATCCTTGCAAGAATGGAAGTAGTCATCATATACAGGGCTGCGTGGGACAAATAGTTCCCAGAGTAGAGTCCTTGATATGCTTATAGAGGGTGTTACAGTCAACAAGATGGAAGAATACCGGTTCAAAGCAGTATTCTGACATTAGTTCAGATTAGCTAAGGCCTGCGTAGGCAATAAACATGACAGTCGTATGCCTATCTCTCTAGGGTCTGTGTCATCATGCTAATCTTAGGAACATAGCTATCATAACTTCAACACAGTGTCTCATGAGCGTCATCCATGTAGTCATACATCCGGCTACGTACACAGCTACGTACAGTAGGGCCTCTGTTATCATGTGCTACTCTGATATAGAAGGAACATTCAGTATTTCCCCAAAATAACCCTCCTGTTTATGCTCAGTATAAAACTTAATTGAAAATACAAAATATTCAAATGTAAGATAAAAGCCAAAAATAAAGTTCAATCAATTAGCTCAGCATAAATGTAAGGCATAACAATTTAAATGTTTCAATTTCAATCGGATTGTTCACTTTTTCATGTGAGTCCTTATGCCGTTATAGTCCAATGTTAAGAAAACAAGTCCAGTAACTTAAACGATATTCAGAGGTTTATCCTGTTGGCACGCATCTGCACCAGGAGTCCTCCAGTGACTGATGTTGTTGGACTCTTGATACATTCTTGATCAAAAATAGTATCAAAATTGATGCATCAGAACCAGAGATTGTGTTTTTTATTCAATTAATGTATTCTCTTTGTCAAAAACTGGTGCATACATTACCCACACAATACAGTTTGTTGGACCATGTGCTATATTAGTAGCAGCTGATGTGGCTTGGAGCTCTTAGCCTCGAGCAGAAGACGTTTGATAAGCTAACTTCTCTTTTACACACACCAAGACTTTTTGCATCTCGTGGCCTTCAGCTCAAACCATGCTGACATCAGGATCATGTATAGATGTTTTGATGTTGCAAAAGTGGAGTTTCCCTTACATCAAAAAGGTCAACTCAGTTGAGTGTCACCGGAGGACAAGTCAGGGGATAACCAACACACCAACATCCCTTTTTGTTCAGTCCTTCAAAATGTGGAACATGTAACATGTGACGCTAGGTAGAAAGAGAACTTCCTGTTCAGGGGAACAGTGTATGTACTGTACACTACATGTTATGTGTAGTCTATTATCAAGCTGCTGTTCAATCCATCCCCTTCACACCTCCTTGAATCTACAGGGCGAGGGCCCAGGGCCCCTAATGTCATACGCCCCTGGCCTTGTCCACAAAATGTCTTAAAGAGACACAAAGGAACACATAAAACTATCATAAATACATGCAAAGTGACTACTGCGGTTAAAAAAGCAACACGATTTGAAATGAATCAAAGAGATGCTCAATTACTATTGACTCATCAGAGACAATGGGACCACAAAATAACTACAACATGACTATAAAGTCACATATAGCAACTCTAAATGACAACAATTACTTTTCATTTGGCTGACGCTTTTATCCAAGGCGACTTACAATAAGTGCAAAAACCCTAAATATTCAAACTCAGAACAACAAGGAAGGTGCAGATATATTCACTTCAAGCAAGGCATATCATTGTAAGTGCTGGTGAATTAGTTACAAGGCCTGAATTAACTCAATAAGTGCTTTATAAAATTAAAAAAATAGAAGTTACACTTGAAATAGACAATGACACATACAATTACTGCATGACACACAAGGTGCAAAACAGCTTCAAGAGACAAAAGAACAACCACAAAGAGATACAAAATGACTACAAAAGACCAAACCAAGTGCCACAAAACAACAGAGATACAAAAAGACAATACTTTAAGGACAATAATGGACAAAATTACAAGAAAAGGACTACAAAGTGAATAAAAACAACAACAAAATAATGTCACATCAGGCTCATTGGGTCTCATGTACACATTAAATATATTGTGTTCAGAGAGCCTCATCCCATTTCCCCCATGTTCATTTTAGGGACCTCCTGATATGCAGCCTGACTGTAAGGAAGAGGGAAAACATTCACAGAGGGGCTCTGGGTCCCCTGAGAGTGTGTTTGTGGGGTGCGGGGGGGTTAGGGTATGATGTATGGTGACGGGCATTTCCACAGTAAATATGATTGAAAGCGTTATGGGCACTGCATGACTCTGCGGTTAAAAAACAACCTGAAGAATCTGCTCCACGACCTCGAGATGTTCACTGTTATTTGTTGTATGTGTGTGTGAGAGGGGGGGACACACATGCTGAGATTTCCATTTACCCCCCAGTTCCACGTTCATTATAAACCCGTCCGGAGCAAAGTGAATGTTAAGACGCTCCAAATTAACCCTGAGAGTGACAGAAGCTGCCTCAGCTGTCTGGGGTATCACTTTCCATCCAAATGGTATGGATGAGGGTCCGACAACTGTCACCCTGACCTTGCTTCCCTAAACCGCTCTCCCAAGACTCACTCTACTCTCCGGGCGGGGTGGGGTGAGATTACCAGCATTCACAATCTCCCCTGTCCCTCTGAAAACACAGCCATCTGCCAATCACAGAGATACACTTCCACACATATGTAGACATTAATATGTCTCAGAGAACCGCTAGTGTAGGAATGTGACTTTACAAAAAATCTGTGCTTAAGTAGAGCTTTCAAAGAGACAAAAAGTACTACGAAGAGACTCAAACAATGACAAAAATAATAAGACAAGGAAACAATGAATCATGACAACGAGACACACAATGACAACAAAGAAACACAAAGCTACTTCAAAGAGAGGAAAAAACACCACAGAAAGAAGAAAAGTGAATACAAGGTGATTTAAGTTAACTACAATAAATGACAAAAGACAGAGATGGAGACAGAGATACACTTATATGGCACGTTTCCACTGCAGCGAGGAGCCCCGTTAAAGAGAGCTGTGACGTCAGCGGCCCGTCTTTGGTTGCGTTTCCACTTGGCCTGGTACCGGCTAGCGGGTCCTAATTCACCGTTTTTCTGGCCCCATAAAATCGTGGTTCTAGGGCCAGGAACAACCGGGCTGAGTCGGGCTGAGTTTGCTAAACTAGAGAGAGAATCGCTGGCAAGGGGGCTACAACTACAACAAGATGAACATATTTGACCGTGATTGAATTGTAATACACGTTTCAAAATGATGCCGAAGTAACAACATACTGATACCGGTTAGTAAAAACAGACGGCAGGTGAAAAACCTTTTAAAATGCGTGTTTTCTAAATGGAGATTGGCTAAGCTAACGCAATATATGCTCCGACCGTCCACACTCACAACAACGGCCTATACAGACATAAATAAAGCAGCGACTGTATTCACCATGACACAGGCAGTCTGTGGTTTGTACTTGTTTAACTTTTGTCTAGTTTCTGAACAGATATGAGGAGCTGTGAGCTCTGAGTGCTAACAGCTAACGGCTGATGTTGGTTTTCTGGGGTGCTCATTGAAGATGACGTCACGGCTCCGCCTACACTGCGTTACTATAGATACTACCCCAGTTCCTAAACTGTAATGGAAATGCGCCATAAAGTGAGCCAGTCCTAACAAGGCCTAGCCATACCGAGCGAGGCCGAGCGAGGCCGTGTAGTGGAAATGCGCCATAATATGTCTCTGAGTACTCCAGTGATGGCATGTAACTACACTAAAGCAAATTTGACACGTTGACTTAAATAAATATATTATGTAAACAGATAACACATAACTGTATTAGGGTTAGTTGAAGCAATAGTATTACGTTTAAATAAAAAACAATAGGTTCAACTTAATATTATTGCTTTCAACTAACCTAATACAGTTATGTGGAACCTGTTGACATAATGCATTTAATTAAAGTCAACGTTTAATGTTTACAGTGTACAGTAGGTACATTTACTCAAGCACTGTGCGAGGGGCTTGTGAAAGATCCGCCAACAAAGGGAGAATGGATAAACATTGTAAATGACTTGTTTCGTATGGAGAGGCTGACTTTTGCTCTAAGACTCTGTAGTGAAAAATGTGACAATTACTGGTCCAAATGGGGGTCACATAACCCTGAGATATTTCTTTTATTTTGCTTTACTCCTTTTGGTACAATAATCTATCATTCTTGCATAACATTGCTACTACTGTATGTTTCACACAGATTGGTTGTGAACCCGTTGTGAGGGAGATCTTCCCATATCACAAGAATAATTGCTGAGAACATATTGATGATGTATTACCCCAGTGACCTGTATGTTGTATGTTATTTGTTGTTTCCTTTGTAATGTCTTAACAACTTAAAAATAAAGTATTAAAAAAAAAGAGCTGTGCGAGGAAAATAAAAATACTATACAAAGAGATTAAAACAACAACAAAAAGATAAACAGCTACTTATGTTTTTCCATTTATGCAACTACCCCAATTTCATTTCATTTAATTTCAAACCTTTATTTAACTGCTCACTGATATCACAGAGAGTCGCAAGTAGCTATTGCCTAAGATCCCATGTGTTTTTATTACATGTACCAAGTGCTAGGACTGTTTTAGGTACTAAAGCTTTTAGCTCCTCTAGCTTGGAACACTCTGCAAAACATTTTGAAAATGAGCATTTTGGTTCCGCTGCATTGTTTTAAAACTCGGCTGGATGAAATGATATTTGATACTCCTGGTACCTGTCTTTGTGAATAGGTTTGTAAATTGTACCCCTGTCATTATGTTGTATGTGTCCTTTTGTTTTCTGTTGTATTTCTGTTACATGTGTAACCAACGTGCCGCAGGTCTCCCTTGAAAAAGAGATCGTTGATCTCAATGGGATTTCACCTGGCATCTTTGAATGAACTGTTCACACCAATAGTTTTCTCCGTTATCTGGATCTGATCCCTTCCTTATTTCTAAACAAGACTCACGATTTCCCTGTGATTCCAAGACTTGATGACACCAAGAAAAAACTAGTTTTCTTCTATTGCTAGTGCCATAACAGTCTATATACAAGTGATACATAATTTGTAAGTTACAAACAGGTGAATGTTATGGATGTTCTTAGTTCAGGTGTTTAACAGTCTTATGGCCAGTGGGATGAAACTGTCCCTGAGTCTGGTGGTTTTAGTCCTGATGCTGCGGTACCGCCTGCCAGACGGCAGCAGACTGAACAGTTTGTGGCTGGGGTGATGGGGTCTTTGATAATCCTGAGGGCTTTCTTCCTGAGCCGCTGGGAGTAAAGATCCTCCATGGATGGCAGCTCCGTCCTGGTGATGTTCTGTGCAGTTTTCACCACCCTCTGTAAAGCCGTACGATTGAGGACGGTGCAACTGCCGTACCAGGCCGTGATGCAGCCAGTCAGGATGCTCTCTATAGTGCACCTGTGGAAGGTCAGGATGCTCTCTATGGTGCACCTGTAGAGGGTCAGGATGCTCTCTATGGTGCACCTGTAGAAGGTCAGGACGCTCTCTATGGTGCACCTGTAGAAGGTCAGGACGCTCTCTATAGTGCACCTGTAGAAGGTCAGGACGCTCTCTATGGTGCACCTGTAGAAGGTCAGGATCCTCTCTATGGTGCACCTGTAGAAGGTCAGGATGCTTTCTATGGTGCACCTGTAGAAGGTCAGGATGCTCTCTATGGTGCACCTGTAGAAGGTCAGGATGCTCTCTATAGTGCACCTGTAGAAGGTCAGGATGCTCTCTATGGTGCACCTGTAGAAGGTCAGGATGCTTTCTATGGTGCACCTGTAGAAGGTCAGGATGCTCTCTATGGTGCACCTGTAGAAGGTCAGGATCCTCTCTATGGTGCACCTGTAGAAGGTCAGGATGCTCTCTATGGTGCACCTGTAAAGGTCAGGATGCTCTCTATGGTGCACCTGTAGAAGGTCAGGATGCTCTCTATGGTGCACCTGTAGAAGGTCAGGATGCTCTCTATGGTGCACCTGTAGAAGGTCAGGATGCTCTCTATGGTGCACCTGTGGAAGGTCAGGATGCTCTCTATGGTGCACCTGTAGAAGGTCAGGATGCTCTCTATGGTGCACCTGTAGAAGGTCAGGATGCTCTCTATAGTGCACCTGTAGAAGGTCAGGATGCTCTCTATGGTGCACCTGTAGAAGGTCAGGATGCTCTCTATGGTGCACCTGTAGAAGGTCAGGATGCTCTCTATGGTGCACCTGTAAAGGTCAGGATGCTCTCTATGGTGCACCTGTAGAAGGTCAGGATCCTCTCTATGGTGCACCTGTAGAAGGTCAGGATGCTCTCTATGGTGCACCTGTAGAAGGTCAGGATCCTCTCTATGGTGCACCTGTAGGTCAGGATGCTCTCTATGGTGCACCTGTAGAAGGTCAGGATCCTCTCTATGGTGCACCTGTAGAAGGTCAGGATGCTCTCTGTGGTGCACCTGTAGAAGGTCAGGATGCTCTCTATGGTGCACCTGTAGAAGGTCAGGATCCTCTCTATGGTGCACCTGTAGAAGGTCAGGATGCTCTCTATGGTGCACCTGTAGAAGGTCAGGATCCTCTCTATGGTGCACCTGTAGAAGGTCAGGATCCTCTCTATGGTGCACCTGTAGAAGGTCAGGATCCTCTCTATGGTGCACCTGTAGAAGGTCAGGATGCTCTCTATGGTGCACCTGTAGAAGGTCAGGATGCTCTCTATGGTGCACCTGTAGAAGGTCAGGATGCTCTCTATGGTGCACCTGTAGAAGGTCAGGATCCTCTCTATGGTGCACCTGTAGAAGATCAGGATGCTCTCTATGGTGCACCTGTAGAAGTTGCAGAGTATCCTAGAGTCCATGTTGAACCTCCTCAGCCTGCGGAGGAAGAAGAGCCGCTGTCGAGCTTTCTTGGTGATGGTGGTGGTGTGAAGAGACCATGTCAGGTCCTCAGTGATGTGGACCCCAAGGAACCTGAAGCTGCTGACTCTCTCCACCGTAGTCCCATTGATGGCGATGGGGGCGTGTCCCTCTCCCTGCTGCTTCCTGTAATCCACAATCAGCTCCTTTGTTTTGCTGACGTTGAGATGGAGGTTGTTATCCTGGCACCAAGATGTCAGGTTTTCGACCTCCTCTCTGTACGCCGTCTCGTCATCGTCTGTGATCTGGCCGATGACGGTCGTGTCGTCAGCAAACTTCACGATGGTGTTGGAGCTGTGTGTGGCCACGCAGTCGTGGGTGAACAGGGAGTAGAGGAGAGGGCTGAGCACGCAGCCTTGAGGGGCTCCGGTGTTGAGGATCAGGGTGGAGGATGTGATGTTTCCCACCCGCACTGCCTGGGGTCTGCCCGTCAAGAAGTTCAGGATCCAGTCACAGGGGGCGCTGTTGAGCCCGAGGTCTCTGAGCTTGATGGCCAGCTTGGAGGGCACAATGGTGTTGAAAGCTGAACTGTAGTCGATGAACAGCATTCTCACATATGTGTTCCTCTGGTCCAGGTGTGAGAGGGCAGTGTGGATGGTGAGGGCTATGGCGTCGTCTGTGGACCTGTTTGCTCTGTAGGTAAACTGCAGGGGGTCCAGAGAGTCAGGGAGGGAGGAGGTGATGAATGATTTGACTAACCGCTCAAAGCACTTCATGATGATGGAGGTGAGTGCTACTGGGCGGTAGTCGTTGAGGCTGGTGATTTTAGACTTTTTGGGGACAGGAACGATAGTGGAGTGTTTAAGACATGTGGGGACTACAGACTGCAACAGGGACCTGTTGAAGATGTCTGTGAACACCTCTGCCAGCTGAACTGCACACACCCTGAGAACACGGCCAGGGATGCCATCAGGTCCAGGAGCCTTGTGTGTATTCACCCTTTTAAAGGATTTGCACACATCAGCCCTGTTTAAAACAAAAGGGCAGGGCTCCTGGTCCCTCTGTGCCTCCACAGCCTGGCTGCTCTCGAATCGTGCAAGAAAACTGTTCAGCTCATCTGGGAGAGATGCGCATGCAGACAGTCCCGCAGCACCCCCCGCTGCGCTACAGAAAACCCCTCAACCAGTCACTCGTTAAAAAACCTCTCTCACTGTCTGGCCTTAGAGAAAAGGAATTATTCCATAAAGGGAGAGCCTGAAGCCTTCTATCAAGTATGGGGGGAATTCTAATAGTTTTTGGAAAGATTTAGATCGGCCTTGTCAATCAGGCAAGATATGATTGGATGTGATGTAGCTTCCTGTCTACCTGCTTTGTTACCTAATGTTAAACCTTTAGACAATTCCACATGTCCACTTATATTATTGTTAATCATTTATGTTGTTTGGAATGATTGTTCACTGTCATCATCTGTATATGTATATTTGTGTATGTTATTAACTTAAGTATTCATTTTTATTATTGTAACTTTGTTGTTTTTTTCTTTTTTGTCTTCTTCTTATTCTTTTACATGCATGTAATGTCTTATGCTAAAAAAAACGAAATGCCAATAAAAACATTTGTCAAAAAACAAAGGCAGCAATCAAATACCAAACCTAAAACGTTTAGGTCCTTTTTCACCACTTTTCCTTGATGGCTAAAACATCAAGACGTCAAGGAAAGATGTGAAGGAGAATTTATGAGGAGTGAGGGTTAATCTGACTGCACTTTAACTGATGCTGGAAGTTTTGGACGTGGTTCTGTCTTGGTGCTGTTGTGGGACTGCATTATATCCCTCCCTTTCGTGAAGGACGGTCCAGTTTACCCTGTGCCAAAGAAGACTAGAAAGCAAGCATTGATGTACCTTTCCATAGCATTTTTAGGATATAAAACCAGTTTTTGTCATGGCCTCATTTAGGATTTGCTGCAGGACTAAATGGTAACACATCTTAATTTAGCATGTTAGCATGTTCGGGGCTCAACATGCCATTAGGACATTTTGTCTGGGGATCATGGATATCTGTACCAAATTTCAAATTGCAATCGATGGAATAGTTGTGGAGACATGTCTGTCATGTCAGACTGCTGGAGGAGAGGCACGCTCAGGAACTACAGTAGATGTTGCACCAAATCTGAAAAACATTACTGAATTACAGAAATTATATTATGCTCTTGTAGTGTAGGTGGGCAAAAACTATGTCAGTATGAGAGCTAAGGAATCACATATACTTTGTCTATCTTATTTCACAGTTATTGTTACTATGTGATGTTCAGAGAATGCCAGTACAATCAACATGTTAAGTGTTGTGTCTATATATAAGCTATATATAGGTCTTCAAATAGGATAGTTGTCCTCTTCATTAGCAAGCCAAACAGCTTTCGCACATTTATTGTAAGCGACACAACTTTACTGCATAAAAGCTTACTTCAAGTTTTGGACCATGATTGTTTTAACTAAATGTTATTGCAGTCCATTTAATAGTTGTTGAGATATTTCAGTCAGGACCAAAGTTGTGGACCAATAGACAGACCGACATTGTCATCCATAGAGCCGTGCTGCTATCATGGCTGAAAACAAAAACAGCTAAAACTCCAAACATTGTGTATCTCCGTGAGTCCTGGTGGTCGTTACAGCTGTCTGGGAACTCATCAAGAGAGGTGACATGGAAAATGCAGCGACAGGAGCTCTTAATCCGGCTAATGACAGACATGATATTAGCTGTCGCGCTATGAATAAAGTCTGTTCATGTCACATGTGAACTATATACAGCAAGCGGACCCTCCTTGTTGACACTGAATTGAGTTCTTCACGCTCAAATGCCATTGGCTGCAGAGAAGCCACCCGGAGCCATCAATTAAAGCTACAACTGTGTCTTCACTTTAAACTGGTATCTGATGTTCGATCGAGGCTACTGGTTTTAACCAGGGCCAAGCGAGGGTTGAGAGAAGGGAGGAAGGGTCCCTGAGGGGATGCTGAAAAACTGAACTCTGTTTGATGCCCCTAAACTGGGGAACAACCTCTGGATATTAATAACTTTCAAGATATGTTGAAAGGAAATTAAAATATTATCTCTCTCTTCTGATTTAGAAAAAAAACCAATTATGGCCGTAGTCTTTTATCTGTTTTTTTTAATTACTTTTTTTCATCTACGGTGGGTTGATTTTATGGACTTTTAGTTGTTTTTATTTTATTTACATTTTGAATCCCTAGTGTTTTCTTAATATTATATTTGATAATTTCATAGTTTTATTATTTATTTATTAATATTGTAATAATGTCGTTTTTATTGTGTATTATGTATTATGTATTATTTATTGACAAACTCAATTAAAGCCACATCTGTGTCTTCACATTAAACTGGTATTTGATACCCGATTGAGGCTACTGGTTTTAACCAAGGCCAAGCGAGGGGTGAGAGAAGGGAGGGAGGGTCCCTCGGGGGGGATGCTGGAGGGTGTGTGAAGCAGTGGCGTGCGTGCCGTCGACCAGCCGCCTGAGGGGGAGGCACATGGTGCCAACAGCTGCCCTGGTGAAATGCTAACCCCTCTAAATGTGCCGTCCAGTAAACAACGCCGGGCTGAACACATGCCAATGGGGGAGCCATGGGTGAGGAAGAGGTGAGGGGGCCCCCCAGCTGACGCCGTGGAGAAAGGGGAATTGACCCCTGTGAAATGGCTTATTAAAGTGTGGTGGTCACCATTCCTGGGGGGCCAACGCAGGACAAGACAGTGAGAGAAACTCAAAACCGTGTTTGGCAGAGTGAGCGCCACCAGCCGCAGACAGGAAGTGCCAGATTCAGGAGATACTTTTATTGAAAGCATTTACATCCTCAGAACATGCAGGACATTGGGACCTGCATCCAGCTAAGTTTAAAACCTGCTCAGACGTTCACACTTTCTTCCATAGCGCAACAAAAATGGATTTTAGGCAACCAGTGGTTAGCAACATACATTTGACTGTATTTTGATCTGTTCGGTTGTTAGTGTGATATGAAATGTTGTAATGTTTGTTGTTGTGTGTACCTGCCCAGTGACAGCAGATGGAAATAGCCTTTAGCTCAAATCTGGCATATAGCATCTCTTCTCTCTTTGAGACTAATGTATTTGTACTGATGGTCCTTGTTCAATAAAGACATATAATAATTATACTGACGGCAGATGCTTTTATTCTCTTGCCGTGCCTAACGATTAATCATACAGGGTTTATTTAATCTCACAACTGGATGATGTGTGGAACCCTGCTAAGTATCCATCCTCCCCCCTTTAAAACACAATGCAGATCCATGCATGGGTCTTTTACCCTTTAAATTGATAAATGAAGTATTCTCAGTGCCTGTCGAAGGTTCCCATGCTCTCAGCCTGCAGGGAGTGGCAGGAACAGATGTAAGGTCTGCTTGTAAAACAATCCGTCTTCCACTTGTAAAAACATTACTTTTCACCTCCATCAAACCCTCCCATAACTCTGGCTTTAATCAACCTGGAAACTAAATTAGCCACAATGTTGTAATGCGATGATTGCATCCAGTCCTAATTGATGGTTAATGTGATTCAGGACCGTTAGAGTAATCTAATAAATGCACTTCAATCTGTCGTTGCAGCCTTACATACACACTCAATAATGCACAAAGAAAACTAACTGCATTACAAAATTAAGTTGTTCTCTTACCAATCTTGAATTTATTTTTCTTAAAAATAAAAATAAATATCAAAATGAAATGCAAATCTTATGATTAATCACCTGAGCAACGATGCCCCCATCTGGCTGTGTTTAGTTTTTTGAGCATTAAATGTCCCATGTCATGGTCATTTCTACTGATCATAAATCCATTGTTGAGGTCTACTAGTCCTAAACGGCTTGTTGGAGCTCCTGCCCCCACTCCCTATGAGCCCACTGTGCTCTGATTGGTCAGCTCGCCCACTCTGTTCTGATGAGGTCACCACCGTTACAGCGGAACATCAGTGTTTATGTGTTACAATGGCGTTAGCAACCAGAAAATGCTGCGTGGGGTCTGGGTGCCGTGTTGGCGGGACGTTGCGGGGCTCGCTGCTCCGCCCTTTGAGGCTCGAGGAGCGGACAGTGTGAGCTGGATTACTGGTGTTGTTTCCTGGTTGCTGCGTGGGGTCTGCGAGACAGCGAGACACCGCGGAACTCAGCCTGAGCACACACTCAGGTGTGTGCGGAGATCTGCGGAGCCGCGGCTGAGAAAAGATAAGGCTGAGTGAGTGTGTGTGTGTGTGAGGAGCCGTTACGTCACTATGACCGTTACGTCACTATGAGCGTTACGTCACTATGACCGTTACGTCACCATGACCGTTACGTCACCATGACCGTTACGTCACCATGAGCGTTACGTCACCATGAACGTTACGTCACCATGAGCGTTACGTCACTATGAACGTTACGTCACTATGAACGTTACGTCACTATGAGCGTTACGTCACTATGAGCGTTACGTCACTATGACCGTTACGTCACTATGAACGTTACGTCACTATGAGCGTTACGTCACTATGACCGTTACGTCACTATGACCGTTACGTCACTATGACCGTTACGTCACTATGAACGTTACGTCACTATGAGCGTTACGTCACTATGACCGTTACGTCACCATGACCGTTACGTCACCATGACCGTTACATCACCATGAGCGTTACGTCACCATGAGCGTTACGTCACTATGACCGTTACGTCACCATGACCGTTACGTCACCATGACCGTTACGTCACCATGAGCGTTACGTCACCATGAACGTTACGTCACCATGAGCGTTACGTCACCATGAACGTTACGTCACCATGAGCGTTACGTCACCATGACCGTTACATCACCATGAGCGTTACGTCACCATGAGCGTTACATCACCATGACCGTTACGTCACTATGAGCGTTACGTCACTATGACCGTTACGTCACCATGACCGTTACGTCACCATGACCGTTACGTCACCATGAGCGTTACGTCACCATGAACGTTACGTCACCATGAGCGTTACGTCACTATGAACGTTACGTCACTATGAACGTTACGTCACTATGAGCGTTACGTCACTATGAGCGTTACGTCACTATGACCGTTACGTCACTATGAACGTTACGTCACTATGAGCGTTACGTCACTATGACCGTTACGTCACTATGACCGTTACGTCACTATGAACGTTACGTCACTATGAGCGTTACGTCACTATGACCGTTACGTCACCATGACCGTTACGTCACCATGACCGTTACATCACCATGAGCGTTACGTCACCATGAGCGTTACGTCACTATGAGCGTTACGTCACTATGAACGTTACGTCACTATGAGCGTTACGTCACTATGAACGTTACGTCACTATGAACGTTACGTCACTATGAGCGTTACGTCACTATGAGCGTTACGTCACTATGACCGTTACGTCACTATGACCGTTACGTCACTATGAACGTTACGTCACTATGAGCGTTACGTCACTATGAGCGTTACGTCACCATGACCGTTACGTCACCATGACCGTTACGTCACCATGACCGTTACGTCACCATGAGCGTTACGTCACTATGAGCGTTACGTCACTATGACCGTTACGTCACTATGAACGTTACGTCACTATGAGCGTTACGTCACTATGAGCGTTACGTCACTATGACCGTTACGTCACTATGACCGTTACGTCACTATGACCGTTACGTCACTATGAACGTTACGTCACTATGACGTTACGTCACTATGACCGTTACGTCACTATGACCGTTACGTCACTATGAACGTTACGTCACTATGAGCGTTACGTCACTATGAGCGTTACGTCACTATGACCGTTACGTCACTATGAGCGTTACGTCACTATGACCGTTACGTCACTATGACCGTTACGTCACCATGACCGTTACGTCACCATGACCGTTACGTCACCATGACCGTTACGTCACCATGAGCGTTACGTCACCATGAACGTTACGTCACTATGAGCGTTACGTCACTATGAACGTTACGTCACTATGAGCGTTACGTCACTATGAACGTTACGTCACCATGAGCGTTACGTCACCATGACCGTTACGTCACCATGACCGTTACGTCACCATGAGCGTTACGTCACCATGAACGTTACGTCACCATGAGCGTTACGTCACCATGAACGTTACGTCACTATGAGCGTTACGTCACTATGACCGTTACGTCACTATGAACGTTACGTCACTATGAGCGTTACGTCACTATGAGCGTTACGTCACTATGACCGTTACGTCACTATGACCGTTACGTCACTATGAACGTTACGTCACTATGACCGTTACGTCACTATGACCGTTACGTCACTATGACCGTTACGTCACTATGAGCGTTACGTCACTATGAACGTTACGTCACTATGAGCGTTACGTCACTATGACCGTTACGTCACTATGACCGTTACGTCACTATGACCGTTACGTCACTATGAGCGTTACGTCACTATGAACGTTACGTCACTATGACCGTTACGTCACCATGACCGTTACGTCACCATGACCGTTACGTCACCATGACCGTTACGTCACTATGAGCGTTACGTCACTATGACCGTTACGTCACTATGAGCGTTACGTCACTATGAACGTTACGTCACTATGAGCGTTACGTCACTATGAACGTTACGTCACTATGAGCGTTACGTCACTATGAACGTTACGTCACTATGAGCGTTACGTCACTATGACCGTTACGTCACCATGACCGTTACGTCACCATGACCGTTACGTCACTATGAGCGTTACGTCACTATGAACGTTACGTCACCATGACCGTTACGTCACCATGACCGTTACGTCACTATGAGCGTTACGTCACTATGACCGTTACGTCACTATGACCGTTACGTCACTATGAGCGTTACGTCACTATGAGCGTTACGTCACTATGAACGTTACGTCACTATGAGCGTTACGTCACTATGAGCGTTACGTCACTATGAACGTTACGTCACTATGAGCGTTACGTCACTATGACCGTTACGTCACCATGACCGTTACGTCACCATGACCGTTACGTCACTATGAGCGTTACGTCACTATGAACGTTACGTCACTATGAGCGTTACGTCACTATGAACGTTACGTCACTATGAGCGTTACGTCACTATGAACGTTACGTCACTATGAGCGTTACGTCACTATGACCGTTACGTCACTATGAGCGTTACGTCACTATGAGCGTTACGTCACTATGACCGTTACGTCACTATGACCGTTACGTCACTATGAGCGTTACGTCACTATGAGCGTCACGTCACTGTGACCGGGAAGAAAAAAATGGAAAAAGACAAATCTCCAACGAGGCGTTCTGGGGCAGCATAGACAGGTCTTTTCTGTGTTAGAGTTTTACTCGCTACAGGGTGTACTTTGAGGGTTTGTGACTCTGCAGACCGTTTCCATGCAGGAAAAGCTACATAACACACAAGGGGACGGGTAATAACCAGAAAAGCATGACATGGGACCTTTAATGAGTGTGTATTTGGGATACAAAAGTAGTGAAACGGAAATCAATGAAAAGAAAATTGGAGATTTTGTGAAGAAAATAATGGAAAGAGTGTTATAAGAATACAAATCTGAATATGGTAAATTGCCAAGGATGTTTTCACATACGAAGAATTAGCTTTTGTATGTATTTGTGTATACATAAACAAAGTAAGAGGTAAGAGCATTCAAATGTCAAATAAGAGCACATTTATATCAAAACAACTATTTAGAAAAGCTTTCACAAATCAAAGATTGTGCACAAGAAATATACAAATTCAAAAAAGAACAAGGGTAGAATATGACAGATTACCATGAAGAATAAAGTACCACATATCTTAATTAAAGTAAAAGAGCTGGACACTTTTAAGGAGTGTTTTCTATGCCGAAATGTGCAAAATATTCAAAGGAGCAAAAGGTGCAAAGGTTAACAGTATGAGGTCAAAATGTAATGCATGTTTGAAATGCTGAAGTAAAAATAAAACACTAGTTTAAAAGAAGAAATAGCTCAAGTGAAATTGAATATGCAACATGTTTCAAGTTATTGTAGCTCAGTAGAAGTGACTTCTCTTTAAAAAGACTGCACCCGTGCTAACAACACGGCAGCAGCATGAGGACGGTTTGTCCTGAAGAGACAGATTCTCTGATAGGAGACGCTCCGCTCCGTCACGGTCATCTGTGCATCCTGCAGAATAAAACACACCTGCTCTATCACTCCATCAACCACCACTGTGTTGTGTGAGGAAGACAAAGGGGATGGGACCTCAAATATTTGTTATTCCCTCTGCTATCTCAGTTCTCACACCGGCCCACAGTGAGAGCTGATTACAGGCCTCTGCAGGAGGGGATCACTGGGGGGCTGTTAGGAGACTCCATTAACAGGGTGGTGTTCAGGGGCTTATCAAGAGTTTAGACATGGTTAACCAAACATGAACCACTCTCCTGGTTCTTCTATAAACACAACCTTAGCAAACAGAGCTACAACTGACATCATTCACTTGAGAGTTACTTAAGACTTGTTTAAATTCCTCCACTACTTTTCTTTCCAATGATTTTCTAATGCTCTCCATAAAGGTATGAGAATCCATTCTGCTTAAAGTGGACCTATCATGCTATATTTGAATAATATAGTGTAGGACCATACCTATATAAGGCATATGTATACTCAAAATACCAAACAGATCATGCATTTTAGCCATGCCTCATTTTGCTCAATTTGACATTTTTTAGCTCTGTTTTTGCAAGGGCTGATTCTGTGAGAACAGCACCATCTACAGGCCTGGCATATGTACTACAGCGTCTCCAGCGCTTTCGAACGGCAATGGCCGTGGCTGTCTCCTCCTGATTGGTGGAGTTGGCCCAATAGCCGTAGCGCCACTGTCCTGACGTCAGGACAGTGTTCAAATCTGGATCAGTTTTTATCAGATCCGTTGCAGCCCCTTTTTTAGAGATTTGGGTATGGAGGAAAATAGAGAGGGTTGTGTTTTCTGATACTTGGTGAGTTCCCTGGAACACCGGGGACACATATTCATGTATAAAAGACGTACAAAAGTGCATTTTGCATGATAGGTCCCCTTTAATGCCCCTAAACTAAGGGAACAGCGTCTTGATATCAGAAACTCTCAAGATATGTTTCAAAGCTAATTGAAGTCCTATCCTTCTAATCTTTCTATCTAAATAATATATAATATATACAATATAAATAATTGTACATTTAAGCTGATATTATTTGTTTCACTTTTTGTTTTATTGTGGTTGCTTTTTCCTGTTGTTATTTATCTTTTGAGTTATTTTTTATTTAAAATCCCTGGTGCATTATTATTTCATTATTTAATACATTCAATATTACATTTTTTGAATATGTGATTATTAACACTTTTAATACTTTTGTAGTATTCAGCCTTGCAAACAATGTATTTATTGCTTCATTTATATATGATGCACTTTGGGAAGTGTGTTTGTTTGAAAGGTCCAATTACATAAATAAATGTCATTAAATTGAGTTAGGGAATTCTTTACAGCTTTTCTAAGCTTGTATCATTTAAAAAAACGGTATCCCTGTTTGTTTGGTTCCTTTTATTTTATATACATGTTTTAATCCCTCGTGGTTATTATTTATTTTATTCATAATTGTATTATTTTTTAAATAATGTTTTTTCTGTTATATTGTTTTCAGTCTAGCAACATTTGTATTTATTGTTTCATTTTGATGTGAAGCACTATGGTAAGCATGTTTGTTTGAAGGTGCTGTATAAATAAATAAGTTGAGTTGAGTCACAGCATACAGGAAGTGATAAAGGCCATAAATACTGTACCTCTGATTGGCCGGGGCGAGTGTTGCAGTGACAGAGGGAAGAAGCTGCAGAACGAAACAGAAGATGAACAATGAAAGAGCAGCAGGGAGCTGGGGGGTGCAGAGTGTGTGTGTGTGTGTGTGTGTGTGCGTGCGTGTGTGCGTGCGTGCGTGTGTGTGCGTGTGTGTGTGCGTGCGTGCGTGCGTGTGCGTGTGTGTGTGTGTGTGTGCTTCATTATTGAATGAAACATTTCAAAATAAAAAATGAATAAAAACAAGAAAAATGTGTTGAAGAATATAAGAGGTTAAAGCAAGAATGTTTGAATGTGCATTAAAGGAGATCAAATAAAAATAAAATAAAAATGTTTATACAAACACAAGACTTAAAAGTAAAATGTCTAATAAAAGATAGAAGAAAATAGATCGGATTGGCATTTAGCATACTGTATTTTATTTGCTATTTAAACATTTAAAAGATGCTTAAAACATACTAAAATGTAGGGTATTTAAGTGTTCAATAATGTGCAGTATTTGCTTAAAGTTATGATTTTTGTATGCTTACATACTTCATATGAATCCAGCTGTGTTGTTATGTATGTCGTCTGTACGGCAGCCTACAGTAAGGAGTAGAGCCATTGAAATATACATAAATAAACAATTCAAATAAAAGTATATTGTGTATAACTCTATGTTATAATTATGTAAAATCTATTTTATATCACAATAAATAAATTAAAGCATTCAAAAATAAAACATAAGTTAAACATATTGTTTTAAATACTGTAATTTCACTATAAAGTATTTTAGAAAACTACAGCTAGTTCAGAATGAAGTCTAAACTAAAACAAGGAACATGTATGACATCAGACTGCTGCTACAGACACTGCAGGGTCAGCAGATCACTCCCATTACATTACATTTCATTGGGCTGAAGCTTTTGTCCAAACCTACTTACAGTACAAAAACCAAAGTTTCAAACTCAGAACAACAAGGAGAGTGCATATATATTAACTTCAAGCAAGTCATATGAATGTAAGTGGGGTGAATTAGTAACAGAGCCTAAATCTGTTTGTGCTTGTTCTCTCTTCCACCAAGAACAGTCACTGTAATGCATTACACCGGTAGGATTTATTCATGTGTATCATTTTATGACAAACACAGTTTTGACAAGTTGTTACATAATCAGCAGAGATTTGAAGATTTCTCAACACACTCTCTACGGAGGCGAGGGGTTTAGGTGTGATCCTGACGAGGGTCTGTCCCGACCTGCCCGGGGCCCGCAGACTCAGTGTGGTGGGGGGGCAGGTTTCGGTGAACAAGTCTGAGCAAAAGTGTAAGAAAAGGAGGTGTGTGAACATGACATGAATCTGTATGTGTGGTTGCTGTTTGAAAGCTGCGCGAAGAGTGTGTGGTTTCTCTCATTTGTGCTTTTTGACTACAACTTTTCCACTGGGACTTTTCCATTACATGTGAAACTGTTTTTAAAGTGAGACTTTTAGAATTCTCATGTTAATGTATAACTATAACTAACATGTATTCATAAATTAAACTATTTTTCACTATAGTTGTATAGTTGTATAGAAATACTTCAAGAATGATTCATTTTGACATGCATGTAGAATTAAATATTATAAAATGTCAGGATCAATCACAGACCCTAAACACCTCTAAATGTAACTACTGTATGCCTTAATATTTGATCAAACATTTAAGAAAAATGCATGCATTTATGATATTTTTGCAAAGAATCTGTTGCTTTAATCTTTATCAGCAAACCTAAGACAATTTGTTTTTATGCAAATACATTGCATTTTTGTTATTAAAAGGGGGGCCGGATAGCATTTGAATACACTGTAAATGACATGAATTGTCTAATTGCATAACAAATAATGGTACTTGTGGGTTATCTGTCTCCACTTTTTTTGTTTTTTTCAGACTCTCTAAATAACCCTATATTTTCAAAGCAAACATTTAATAAAACTACTTTTGCTCCCATCATGTTAGTAACATGGCTCACCCTCAGTGAGTATGAATGAATAATGGTAGATTACATCAGAGCGCCCTCTGGTGGTCAAATGCTGTGTCCACAATGATTCTTAGAATGCTACTGGTTCATATATTTGACTTATGGGACTAAAATACATTTCATGAAAAAGCAAACTGTATTCTAAAAATTGATATATACAGTGGAGGAAATAAGTATTTGATCCCCTGCAGATTTTGTTAGTTTGCCCACTTACAAAGACATTAACAGTCTATCATTTTAATGGTAGGTTTATTTGAACAGTGAGAGTAAGAATATGAAAAAGAAAATCCAGAAATTGACATTATATAAAAGATAAAAAATGGATATACATTTAACTGAGGGAAATAAGTATTTGATCCCCTTGCAGAACATGTGTTAGTTCTTGGTGGAGAAACCCTAGTTGGACACACAGAGGTCAGACGCTTCTTGGAGCTGGTCTCCAGGTTTGTGCACATCTTAGGAAGGATGTTGGTCCACTCCTCTCTGAAGACCCTCTCCAAATCCTTCAGGTTTTGAGGCTGATGCTTGGCCTCTGGAAGCTTCAGCTCCCTCCACAGATCTTCTATGGGATTAAGGTCCGGAGACTGGCTAGGCCCCTCCATCACCTATATGTGCTTCTTCTTTAGCCACTCCTGTGTTGCCTTGGCCGTATGTTCAGGGTCATTGTCCTGCTGGAAGACCCCTCCATGACCCATGTTCAGTGTCCTGGCTGAGGGAAGGAGGCTATCGGCCAAGATGTTACGGTACATGTCCCCGTACACCCTCTCCTCGATGCAGGGAAGTGGTCCTGTCCCCTTAGCAGAGAAACACCCCCAAAGCAGAATGTTTCCACCTCCATGCCTGACGGGGGGGGGGGGATGGTGTCTCTTCCTCCAAACACGGCGTGTCCAGTTGATGCCAAACTGACCACATCCTCTTCTCCCAAGCCTTCTCTGAATCATTCAGAGGTTCGTTGTCAAACTTCAGACGGCCTTTCATGTTTCTCTTGAGCAGAGGACCTTCAGGCGCTGCAGGATTTGATCCTCCTGTGTAGTTCTGGGCTGATCCCTCACCTTTCTCATGATCATCAATACCCCACGGGGCCAGAGCTTGTGTGGAGCCCCAGACCGAGGGCGACTGATGCTCATTTTGTCTTTCTTCCATTTCTGAATAATGGCACCAACGGTTGTCTCCTCCTCACCAAGCTGCTTTCTGATGGTCTTGTAGCCAGTCCCAGCCTTGTGGAGGTCTACAGTCTGGTCCCTGAGGTCCTCAGACAGCTCTTTAGTCTTGCCCATGGTGGAGAGGTTGGAATCTGATTGATTGATTCTGTGGACAGGTGTCTTTTATACAGGTAACTAGTTGATGTTAGGAGTACTTTCCTAAAGGAAATGGACTTATGTAACCGGTCTGTGGGAGCCAGAATCCTTGTTGGTTGCAAGGGGATCAAATACTTACTTCCCACAATTAAATACAAATCAATTTTTATCTTTTTTTATAATGTCAATTTCTGGATTTTCTTTTTGATATTCTGTCTCTCATTAGAAAAATAAACCTACCATTAAAATGATAGACTTTTCATTTGGGTAAACTTACAAAATCGGCAAGGGATCAAATAATGATGTCCTCCACTGTACATCTTGACCTTCTAATGTACAATGCTGTGTTTCTTTTCTTCAAGATTTTAGAATAGAACCCAAAGGCAGATACAACTCAACAGCAATAAGATGCGAAAGACAAATCAAGACTTCAACTTTAAAGTGCATTGGGTTTAATTCAAGTAAATGCTTGTGCCCTAAGAGAGGGTTTAAACATTTCAAATGAATTAGCAAACTTAATATCCCAATGCAGTTTGTTAAAAGGAGGACAACAATATTAAACTATGTAGAAATAAGCTATTATGAACATAACAATGAATGCATGCTTTTATTTATTTTTGAATCTACATGTATGGATATGGCATTTGGCCATTATAAAGATCAAATTAAATACACATATATATTATCCCTGTAGCCTTCCCATGACTGTTTGTTTGTGTGTTATATTTCCAGAACCCCAAACAACACATTCCACCAAGGCAAGCCAAATGTCTGTGTTAATGTGAATAATAAAGCAATATAGCTTTGCGAGACAACCTTCACAATGGTACAAATGTTAACATCTATCAAAAAAACCATAGCAAAATCTAAAGCCCACACCAAAGTCCTAATTATAACAACATAAATTATTTGACGCACAGAAATGGATCAGGTAAATTCACAGAACTCACCTTTAACAAGCCCCGCCCCGTGGTGACGTCACCCTTGTTTGGCCTCTGACGCGGCTTGTACACGTAGCCTAGTAGGATGTGTTCATTGAAGATGGTGGCGGTGTGTCAGACTCACTGTCCTGCACATTTGTAAGAATTTATTTACATCTTTTACACATTTCTAATATTGGGTTTGAGTAAATATGTACCATCGTTAATAATGCGCTACTCTGATTGTTTTAATCGCGAGTTTATAACAGGATTTGAACTGTTACTCCTGTAGTTAGCATAGGCTAGTTAGCAAGCTATGCTAACTAAGCACAGATGCTAAGGCTAACTGACCAGGCAGTGAACCTGTTAAATGACGCTGGATCAGTGGCCAGTGACCTGAAACTGCTCTGTTCATGACCCGATCACTGTTACACATGTACAAAATGTTAATGTTGTCGTTTTTGAACAGTTTGTAGGCTACATGTGACTTTATATAGCAATGTTGTGCTGGGATCGGCGTTTGAGGACATGTAGAGTAAAGCCTTACCGTTAGCTGTTGAGCTATTCTGGAGCTTTCTTCGTCAGCAGCTTAATGTGTAATTTAATTTCGTGTCGGAGCATAACGTACCAACTAGTTACCGTATCAACAAGTTTGGATCAGGAGTTGACAGTGTGTATCTCGATAGCTAACTTTGTTTGGTTTCATGTTGACAGTCGGTGTAGCTAACGTTAGCTTGCAACAGATTTTGGTGGATTTATAACCCTGGGCACTTGATAGATCCGGGATCATGTCCGTAGAGCTCCTCCGATCAACAACACTACCCTACTAGCTATTTCTCCTGGTTATCTTCCAAACTAACAAGTGAAGGGGTCCATGTCAGTCCAAGCTAGCCCCCCGAGCTTCCCACTGACTGATGCACACAGTATGTATCTGAGAAATATAGTTTATCATCAGCCAGAGGTGGATAAAGTACTCGGATCTTGTTCTTAAATAAAATAACACGTACCAGAGTGTAGGGATACTCTGTTACAAGTAAAAGTCCTGCAATCAAAATGTCACTCTAGTACTAGTAAAAGTAGAACAGTATTATCATCAAAGTATAATGAAAGTACCAAAAGTAAAAGTAGTCATTGTGCAGATTGGTCCATTTCAGAATAATATATATGATATGTTTTATAATGATTGATCATTAAAGTGTTATCAAAGCTGGTAAAGGTGCAGCTAGTTTGAATGACTTTGTATACTGCTTAACCAATCAGCAAGTTCCTGTTTAATAACTTCAATCCGAATCCGTTTATTTGATCAGATTAGCAACATTTTCTCATCCTTTGCAATCTCCAATAAAACACATTTACTATAAGGGCATGATGGCATTTTACTTTTTGTTATCATTTTTTAGAAACCACCAGATTCAAAATGACCCTTTGAGTTGTTTGTGATCCTAAAGCAGGTGCTTTTTTAAATCAAGATTGTTCAGTGACATAATCTCTTTATGTCATCCAGTTTCCTCCTAATTGCTTGAGTGAGATAAGTGTGTGTGTGTGTGTGTGTGTGTGTGTGTGTGTGTGTGTGTGTGTGTGTGTGTGTGTGTGTGTGTGTGTGTGTGTGTGTGTGTGTGTGTGTGTGTGTGTGTGTGTGTGTGTGTGTGTGTGTGTGTGTGTGTGTGTGTGTGTGTGTGTGTGTGTGTGTGTGTCAATAAGTCAATTGTGTTTAACTGAATATAGTACTGTATCGTTTCTCATAACATCCTTGAGGTGATGAAGACATTGCCACGTTGCATCGCTGTTTAAATAAGACCATAGCCCACTCCACAAATAAAGGAGTGGCAGTCCATCAGAGGCATGTGCAGCTTTTTGTTTACCACTTCCTCTTTGCTTTTCTTTCCCCAGTGTCGCCTGACTTCTGTCTCTTCAGTTACATCTTCGAGAGTGACCTGGTCCTCGGACCCTTTATCTCTGCAGCCATGCAGCCCCCTCCTTCGACTGGACCTCCAGGCCCTCCTCCTCCTTCTGGGCCCAATATGTTCCGCAGGACCAGGCCTCTCAAGCACTCGGCAGCAGCAGCTACTGCCCCAATGGCACCCACTACTCAACCCATGACAAACCCTTTTGCTTTTGTTAGAGCTCCTCCCCCAATGGCTGCTGGTGGTCTCCCAACAATTCCCAACAGCAACCCTCCACCAATGCAAGCCCCTCCAAACGCCATGTACTCGCAAGCCAGCTCAGGGCTTCCTCCTCAACTGCAGACTCCGGAGGGTGGGTCAGCCACGCCCCCTGGTCCCCTACCGTCCTCTCTACCAGGGGTGACTCTGTTCAACCCTCACAGCGCAGCGGCCCCCGGTGTTTACTCAGCACCCGGCCCGGCAGGATATGCATCCTCACACAGTGAACAGGGCTATTTTAATTCTACGGATCAGACACCACCTATGGCCCTGGAGCCCCCACATGCAGCTGCAGCCCCAGCACCGAGTCAGACACCTTTTAACCAGGAGTATCAAGGGCGGCCCCCTTCTCAGCCCGTTCCCTTCCAGCCGGTGCCTCCCACCTCCTCGTATTCCCAGTGGTCCCCTGATCACGGTAGTCGCCCTCCGTCAGTGCAGAACTATTTCCAGCCTACTAGCGACCCACCGCCACAGCCTTTTAATTTACCTCCGCAGACCCAGATGTACCCCTCCCTGAGCCCATCACCTCATCACAACGCCCCCACCCCTCCAACACAACCTGCGCATCCCCAGTCTCAAGCTCAGTTTCCTCCCCAGAACCCCGTAAACGCCCCCAGCTCTCAATGGCCCGACCCAAATGCACCGCAGCAGCATAACTCTCACTTCCAAAGTCAGAGCTACTTCAGTCAGAGCTCCGCCCCCCAGGACTCGTGGTTCAACATGCCTCCGCAAGACTCAGGCTACCACCAAATGGGGACCGGCCTGGCCCACCCTCAGCCCCGGCCCGAGTCTCATGCACCCCAACATGCGCCCAACACTGGGGCTAGTTCTGCTCCAGTCCCATACTCGCAGGAGTCTGGTTCCCTCTCAATGTTCTTCAAAGACAGCGATGTGGAAAATGAAGAAACACTGGCTGGAGATAGAAATAAAGCTGTGAACGGTATTCCTGGATCCCTGCAGCATCACAGCCACCCCAGCCAATCAGATGCTCCTCTGCAGGATCACTCACACCTACCATACATGAATGAAGGCTGCCACCCACCACAGCCCAGCACCCAGGAGCCCCCTGATCCGCAGAACGACCACATGGAGAATTTGGAGTGTGTCCCGAACCAGGAAGTATTACCCAGTGAAATGCTTGGCAGCCCGCCTGTTGCTACTGCTGCAGCCCAAGGAGTAGACCAGTATGAAACTGGGCCAAACCTGGAGACTCCAGATTCGATTCCACGTCCAATTAGATCTGCCAGTGTGTCCTCCAACTACAGCAATATGAGCCATGGCAGTGGAAGCGGGACCCGGCGGCACCAGGGAGTCGTGGGAACCTTTATTCAGCAGGAGAGTCCACGTCTCACTGAGGACGCTAACCTGCCTGCTGCCACTGGGGGCTACTTTGAGCAGATTGACACTTCCCCAGCTGGAGCTATGGGTGCACCTCAGAGCCCCCAGGAGCAGATGTGGGCCCCCACACCCAGCCCTCCCAAACCAACCGGCATCTTCCAGGCCAGCGCTAACAGCTCCTTTGAACCTGTGCGCTCTCATGGAGTAGGGGTGCGCCCTGCTGAAGTTGACAGGGCTAACGTGGTAGCGGAAGGCCGTGCAGAAGCTCCGTCTGGAAACCTGGAGCAGCCGCCAGATAATATGGAAAATATTTATGCCCAAGGACATCCTTTGCCTGCTGGGCCTGGAGGTGGTGTTCCTCATCTGCCTCACCCAGTGCTCCTTCCTCACTCTCGACCTTCATCCCGGGCTTTTGGCGCCAGTCGGCCCTGTGAGAGCCCGGCCACCACTCTGTGGGCCCCGCATGATCCTGCTAGCTTGGGCGCTAACATCCTCCTAGCCCCCGCTGCGCCGACAGTTCTCGCCCCTTTACGAGAGCCCAGTGCGGACGTGATCCAACCTCCAGAGGACGGCCCTCTGGACCTGCAGCCCCCACAGAGAACCCAAGCACAGCAGCACTCAGAAAACCTTGAGAACCCCCCACAGGTGAGTGAGGCGGAGCCGGCTGACCTCCATGGCAACCTGGGCTATGCTTCTCTCCTTGTTGCCGACTCGATCCAGCAGCCGGTTTTGATTGCCCCGCCTGTGTCCAATTACAGCGTGATTCCCCCTAGTGCTGCTGCTCAAGCACCAAGCCTTAAGGAGACCACCCCCCCTGTGAGGCCACTCCCACAGGGACAGGGTGCCAGTACCTCCCAACCACCTCCTGTAACCTCTGATCAGAATCAATTGTTCACGCCTGGACCTTTAAGCTTCAATCCTTCAGCTTCTAATCACGGCCCGCTCAATCTGACCCGAGACTATGCAGACTCTGCGATGTCAGACCTGCCTCAGTCTCAGCCTGCCCGCCCTCCTCTCTCAAGGGGCCAATCATTTGTTGGAGAGGGCCTTTCTGCTCTCCAAGTTAATCCACAAGCTTCTCTCGCAGCCGCTCCTGTCTCTAATCATAATCAGCCTTCAAATTACGAACTGCTTGATTTTTCTATGCACCAATCACAAGCTCACATCCCAGCCTCTCAGCATGAGTCTCCACAGTCCAGTAATGGATTTTACCTACAGGTCACCAAAGACGCTCAGCAGGGGGGAAGAGCGATGGGGAATGTCCCTGTCCAGACCCCTGCCTCTTCTTCTTCTATCCCACAGGTACCACCGGCCCCCCCTCAAGCAGCTGCAAATATCCAGCCTCCTCCAGCTGAAGCTCCTCAAACGTCTCAGGCTGCACCGCCGGGACCACATTATGCTGCTCCGGTTCCTGTGAGTGCAGCACCCCCCTCCCGTGACCAGCACCCACCTCCAGCACCTGCTGCAGGGGATGCATACCCTCCAGGGCCTCGAGGACCTGCACCTCCAGGAGCTCCCCAGCCTGCTCCTGGTGAGCCCCCTCGACCACCCTCCTCTGCAGGCAGCCAGCAGGGCTATGGGCCCCCTCCTCCTCCAGGGCCAGGGCAGATGTATGGTGGCTATTATGGTAATTATGGAGAATACCCGGACGGCAGAGCAGCTTATCCTCCTGGCCAGTACCCACCTCAGCCTCCTGGCCAGTACCCACCTCAGCCTCCTGGCCAGTACCCACCTCAGCCTCCTGGCCAGTACCCGCCTCAGCCTCCTGGCCAGTACCCGCCTCAGCCTCCTGGCCAGTACCCACCTCCTCCACCACCCGGGGATCCTAGAGCACAGCAATATTATCCAGTATGTGAAAAGTCCTTTTAGTTTTGAAATGCAGAAGAAGATCATGCATGACCAACTGCAGCCATCAAATGAAAGAAATGTGACCTAAAGTGTTTTATCTCTCAGGATGGTTCGTACAGGGGCAGAGCTGATCCGTGGTACGGCAGATATGAAGGACAGACGGCAGCTTATCGGGATCCAAACCTTCAGTACAGAGAGCCTCAGCCGGAGAGACCCAGCTCCAGAGCCAGCCAGTACTCTGACCGCTCCTCCTCCAGGTCTGTGATACGCTGGCTCAGTGATGGAACATTAACTCAAGTACTTTATTTAATTACAAATTGGACATACTTATTTTTCTACTTCCTTACATTTTAGATGGAAATATTGTACTACTTACAGTAGTGTAAAGGGCAGTTGGAATGAGTTATCCATTAGTCGATAAAAAATTGGATGAAAACTATCTTGATTAAAACTTATTTTAATTGTTCCATCTTCCCAAATGTGCTGCTTTTTCTTATTTGTTTTGCATTGACACTTTTACTTTTAATACTTAAAGGTGGGGTAGGTAAGTTTGAGAAACCGGCTCGAGATACACTTTTTGTTATATTCCATGGAATGCTCTTAACATCCCGATAGCAATGAATATCTTAAGTGCTTTGACAAAAAATCCATAAAAAAATGTAATCTGTGTAAGCCGTAGTACTGTAAAAAGCACGACCAATCATTTTAGCCGGCCCGGCTAAAATAACTGGATGGCCTACCTGCCTGTCAGCCTTCCATCTGTGCACAAACTTATCTCGTGCCCTCATTGGTCATGTGTGCGTTCGTGTGTGTTGGAGGAGGGGCTCTGTAAGGAAGTGGCAGATTTTCTCCGGTTGTGTATTTTCAAATTCTAGCGCACTCGAGCTGGTTTCTCCAAAATTACCTACCCCATCTTTAAAGTCACAATTTATACCAACTTCATGTCAATTCAGCACTTTTAAAAGCAGTTCTTAAGTGTCTTACTTAAAAAGAGAATATATTGCTAACTAAATAAGGTTCCCTTGATGGGTATATGTTACACGTACATTTAAAAAAATCCCTGATAAGTATGTTTAGATGTTTTTTTTGTATCTTCCCTGTAAATATCACCTATTTCCTGCTTTCTCCCGCAGGCAAGGCTATCCTGAAGATCCCAACAGAGCAAACCAAAGTGCCTACAATGAATATTATGCAGATTACGCCAAGCACTATGATTATGGAGGTCAGAGCTCAGGTTAAAAGTATTGGATAGTAAACATAATGATGCATAATTTGTTCTAAAATGATGGATCTTTTCTGTTTGTAGCATACAACTATGGAGCGTATGACCCGCGATACAGAGCATACTATGATCAGGCCTGGGCTAATTATGATGAAAGCTACAGAGGCAGAGAAAACTACTATAATCAGCAACAACAAGCGTATCCTGCCAGGTATGCACAGAAAACACATTGTGTACATATCAATTACATTATTACATGTTTTGTAAAAAATGGAGCTGTGTAAAAAGGTGTTGTGGTGTAACGTTTCATCAATTTATATGGAAATGATGGAAAAATGTATTTAAAAAGTTTAAAAATGGTTAACCTTTTGTTACATGTATGACTTATCATGTCTAAATACCACATTGCAGCAGTTTTTTTGCAAATTGCTTGATTCAACTGTAGTTCTGTATCTCCTCTCACAGGAAAGAGGGCTTCGATGATCAGTGGCGGTACTACCCCGGTTATGATGCCAGTTTTGATGATGATTACCGTCGCCGTGGAGAAGCGTTTGGGGATGACTTCGACCGCCGCAGTGTCCACAGTGAGCAGTCGGCCCACAGCGTGCACAGCGCCCACAGCAACACCAGCCGGAGGAGCAGCTTCAGCTCACGATCACAGCCGGTAAAACGACACATTCTTCTGAATGCATATGTTATGTACGGTCAGATCCGCTTTCAGGGAGTCTAATGATCCTTTTTGGCTCTCAGCTGCTTCATTCAACAGTTTCTTGACAATTTTAGCCTTTATTTGTAAGGAAGTTAGCTAAGATAAGATATACCTTATTGATCCAAATGTAATATCAGGACCAGCTGCACCATTTACTCGACACTATTGCATACAGTTGTTAGCATTGTCCAAGTGATTATCTTAAGCATAGGATAAAAAACTGTTCTTGCACCTCTTTCTGAAACCAAAATGTCTTGGTATCAAACTAAAGAAATGGCCAACTCTGCTCTTTTGAAATTAGTTTTAAACGTATTCCTGTTTGCTTTATTTTGAATTTCTTATCTTGCAATTCCGATAATTAACTCCATTTGTCCCCCCCCCCCCCTGCAGAGCCAGGTGTACAGAAGCCAGCCTGACCTGGTGTCAGCCGTCTATGACACCACCTCTTCCACTCTGGCTGTGGACTACTCCTACGCACAGTACCAGAACCAGGCCGATGCTACACAGAACTACAGCCAGTACCTGTACCCCTCAGAGTACAACGCAGACAGCACCTGGACCGCCCCCGAGCAACGTGAGTACACCGTTCTAAGGTTGGGTTTGATTTGTCAGTTTAGTTTAGGAAGGGTCCTAACGGAGTGAAATGACCCGGAAGTACCTCAGTGGCAGCCATGATAAGAGCTGTTCAGATTCTCGAGAGAAACACTGGACCTACCTTTACGAAAGGAAAGGAGAAAATGCTGCCCCACAATGCCTTGAGGCAGCAACATTAACCGTGACACAACATTCGGCCGCTAACGGAAACAACTGATCGTGACCGAGAAATGCGGATCATGTCACTGTGCTTATCCAACATTGAACAACTTAGACCATAGCCTGCCAAAGTGCTTTGTTTTGACCGGTCAGCACTATAATAATCAAAAGGAGAAATATTAAAGGATTTTTACTGTAAAAGGATTAAATAAAGTCAACATTTCACAGTGTTTACTGAGCTGTGTGGGGCTTCTTAAACTGTTTTAACATTTTTCAATGGTGATATACACAGTGATAGTAGTCCTCTGTACAGAGAACTGTAGTGTCCCAGCAGACGCACATTAATAATATCCGCTGGAGCATCATAAACACGTCTGATAGTGTCAGTGCAGTCGGATTCTCTTGAAGCCTGGTCGTCTATTCCTAAGTCCTTTTGAATTCTCCTAGCCACTATTCCTTAACACTGTGACGTCCCTAAATCAACCAGAAGTCTGGCATTTGCACAGAAAGTTGACTAGAGTTCATTCATAGACTTCAAATACCACCTCCTCTTACTCTGAGTGATGTTTCCTCTGTAGCTCCTCCTCGTCCTGCAACCCCAGAGAAGTTCAGCATGCCCCACCGCTGTGCCCGCTTTGGCCCCGGTGGTCATCTGGTCCAAGTTCTGCCCAACCTGCCCTCAGCTGGACAGCCTGCTCTCGTTGATATCCACAACCTGGAGGTACATTTAACTGATAATACTTCAGCACCTTACTGTGGGAAGATTTGGTCCACTGTTTGTAATGAATGAAGTAGCGGTAAGGGATTGAAACATGTAAAGGTGTAAACATGACTGTTAGACAAACAGACTAATGATTTTATTCAGTATCTGTAGAATCTGTTAGATATATTGCTCAACCTTACAGGTATAAGTTAGAACATATAACCTTTCCAGTTGCATTCATGTTTAGGCTGTATAAAGCAGAATTGTAATCCATTTCTCTATTTGCAGACAATGCTGCAGGATACCCCCGAACAGGCAGAACTGCGGGCTTTCCCTGGCCCTCTTGTGAAGTAAGTGCATTCTGCCCTTTCTGTACACCTCTAATAGCTTTGAGTCATTGAGCTTTAAAGAACAAGGCTGGAAAAGTATTTTATTGTTATTGTAAACAGAAAGCCTTTCACACTTTCTGACTTCTTTCGCCTCTCTGTATTTCTCCACACAAAGCACCCATCATATATATATATATATATATATATATATATATATATATATATATATATATATATATATATATATATATATATATATATATATATATATATATATATATATATATATAAAAAATCAATAATATATGGTCTCTTTTATTTTTGTTGTTTTTATTACTATACCAAGCCGGTAGCCACTAAGCACTGCTAACCTGTTCTTTTGTATTATTCTTATCCTTGTGTGAACTCTCAACTTTCCCTTCCTATGATCCTCCCTTATTCTTTTGCTGCTAGAGCACCTGCATTTCCCTACGGAGATCAATAAAGGGTAATCTTATGTCCTCCACCAGGGAAGAGACCCATAAGGTGGATGTGATCAAGTTCTCTCAGAACAAAGCTCTGGAGTGCGCTCGGGACAACAACCTCCTGGACCGGGACTCTGCCCGCCTGCTGTGGGACTTCATCATGCTGCTCTGCAGGCAGAACGGGGTGAGGCTGTGAACTCACGTGGAAATATGTCAAAGTGAGAATGTGTATATTTTTCTAAAACACCTTTCCCACTGTCACTCTTGTTTCTGTAGACGGTGGTCGGCACGGACATCGCTGACCTCCTGCTGAAGGAGCACCGCTCTGTCTGGCTCCCGGGGAAAAGTCCTAATCAAGCCAACCTGATAGATTTTAACAACGAGCCGCTGGCTCGAGCTGAGGAGGAGCCGGGTGCCGGGCCGCTGTCTCTCCTCTCCGACACTTTCATGATCGTCCCAGAAAACCTGGGCAAGGAAACTGAACGCTTCAGAGAGCTGCTGCTGTTTGGCCGCAAGAAGGTAGAGAAAAAGTCCCAGCTCTGCTCTCCAAACTCTGGGAGTGGGTCACATCAGCCCTGCTGGAGTGTGTCTTCACCGGTTAACAGGAAGAGCTTAACATTTCACTGATTACTTGTATATATTTATTTTATACGTAGTACGTAATAAGAAGTTATATGATTAGAGTCCAAACAAAGCAAAACAAATTAAGATAAAAGATTAAAAAAATATATGATTTAAAATGAAAATCAACAAAGAAGAGGAAGAAATAGAGCTAATGACTTATTAAATAACTTCTAAAATCAAGGTTAAAAATATTTTAATGATAGCACTTTTTTTTAGCATTGTATTTGTATTGTTGTAATTCTCTGACTGGATGTCATTGCAGTCCTGTTTCTGTTTAACCATGTCAGGCACTTTCTAGTTTAGTTTGAAAAAGTGCTCTATAATATAATTATTTGTTATTATCATCATAATTAAAGTCACATAACTAGCATCTTGTAAAATCTTAAATGAGTTACACTTTGTCTGTGAAATAGGATGCACTAGAAGCAGCTATGAAGGGGGGCCTCTGGGGCCACGCCCTGCTGTTGGCCAGCAAGATGGACAACAGGACACATGCACGCGTCATGACAAGGTAAAGCAGCAATTACATAAAAAAGCTGTGACTTTTAATCATAGCTGCACCCACAGTATGTCATATATGTCTTATTTAATGTGTGTGTCCTGTTCTGTGTAGGTTTGCCAACAGTCTGCCCATCAACGACCCCCTGCAGACGGTGTACCAGCTGATGTCCGGGAGGATGCCGGCCTCAGCCACTGTGAGCTTTTCTCTCTTTTTAGCCCCTCCATATTCTTCTGTATTACTCCTCAGAAGTGGCTCAAGATGTGTGTTTTCAGGGTGTCTGACCCTGTGTCTCTCTATTGCCTTCCAAGTGAAGATATGTGTTGTTTTCATGCAGTGCTGCGGAGAGGAGAAGTGGGGCGACTGGCGCCCCCACCTGGCCATGGTGCTGTCTAACCTCACACACACTCTGGACCTGGATACCCGCACCATGAGCACCATGGGAGACACTCTGGGTAGGAATGCATCAAAACTCAATCTGGCTGCATTAAACTATATAATAATAATAATAACTTTATTATACAGCACTTTTCAAAACAAAGTTACAAAGTGCTTTACATGGATTCAAAGTCAACTCCTCTGTGTAATGTCCAGGTCCATTAGGGGCTGTAATATATACAACGTCTCAACAATAGCAAAGTGATTACAAATAAAACATGGATGTAGAGTAAAACCGAGTAGTGGCATTATTAGTTTTTAAATAAGAGATGAGTTTTAAGAAGTGATTTAAAAGATGAAACTAGTATTGTTTTCATTCTGAACCACAACAAAGACTTTTCCTCACATTCTGTCGGGCCTTGCGTTGTTTCGCTGCAGCTTCCAAGGGGCTGATCGATGCGGCTCATTTCTGCTACCTGATGGCCCAGGTGGGTCTGGGAGTTTACACAAAGAAGAGCACCAAGATGGTTCTGATTGGCTCCAACCATAGGTAAGAGATGGAGGCAGGTAGACACTAGGGCTGTACCCGAATATCCCAATATTCGGTCTTTGGCCCACTATTCGGTTTTCAATTTTGTTATTCGGATATTCTTTTTTTTTCTTTTTTTTTGGCAGCTGCACTGCACTGCGGCTCCCAAATTGAATTTATTGAAATCTCCAATATCAACGTAAGAGCTTGTGCCTCTTCGGGGGGTGCTAACACTTAACCATAAACTTTATCCTTTACTTTCTCCGTCTTTATATGTAGATATGACTTTTCTCCGTTAATCTCCGCTCCTTTTGCCCGTCACGTTGTTTCCATAGCAACAACAACTTCCTGTCAACAGCGCTAACTCTCCTTCAAAAATAAAAGCATGTCCATACAAAATAGGAAGCCAAGCCAAATTACACTTAAGACATATACAACTGCAACGAAAGTAACAAACACAATGCAATATCCTTTTCAATTTCAAAGAACATAAATTGGGTTATTTACATTAACATATAACTATAAAACAACAATACTGTAGAATAACAAAATGAATGCCGTGAATAAACCGAAATACACGTGTTGAAGCCGAATATCCGCTGCTGATTACTACCGAATATCCGGAGCCCGAAAAATGGTATTCGGGACAGCCCTAGTACACACACATTCAAGGCTCAAGGTTCTTTATTTTGTCATTCGAACATAGCTACGTTATGCCGATGGAATTCTTAGGTCACAGGCTCCTCCAACAGTGCAACACAATAACACAGATAAACAGAAAAATATAGTGCAAGTAAATAGTAAATACAAAAAGAAAAATAGTTTGAAATAGTGCAATAAGAGTCTATATGCAAGTTATTGGAATGATATATTAGATAAATAGATAAATAATTACTAAGTAGCAGAATGTTATGGATGTTGTTTCAGCAGTTCAGTTGTTTAGCAGTCTTATTGCCAGTGGGATGAAACTGTCTCTGAATCTGGTGGTTTTAGTCCGGATGCTGCGGTACCCTCCTGGTGATGTGCTGTGCAGTTTTCACCACCCTCTGTAAAGTCTTACGATTGAGGACGTTGCAACTGCCGTACCAGGCCGTGATGCAGGATCCTCTCTATGGTGCACCTGTAGAAGGTCAGGATCCTCTCTATGGTGCACCTGTAGAAGGTCAGGATGCTCTCTATGGTGCACCTGTAGAAGGTCAGGATCCTCTCTATGGTGCACCTGTAGGTCAGGATCCTCTCTATGGTGCACCTGTAGAAGGTCAGGATGCTCTCTATGGTGCACCTGTAGAAGGTCAGGATCCTCTCTATGGTGCACCTGTAGAAGGTCAGGATACTCTCTATGGTGCACCTGTAGAAGGTCAGGATCCTCTCTATGGTGCACCTGTAGAAGGTCAGGATCCTCTCTGTGGTGCACCTGTAGAAGGTCAGGATCCTCTCTATGGTGCACCTGTAGAAGGTCAGGATGCTCTCTATGGTGCACCTGTAGAAGGTCAGGATGCTCTCTATGGTGCACCTGTAGAAGGTCAGCATCCTCTCTATGGTGCACCTGTAGAAGGTCAGGATCCTCTCTATGGTGCACCTGTAGAAGGTCAGGATACTCTCTATGGTGCACCTGTAGGTCAGGATCCTCTCTATGGTGCACCTGTAGAAGGTCAGGATGCTCTCTATGGTGCACCTGTAGAAGGTCAGGATCCTCTCTATGGTGCACCTGTAGAAGGTCAGGATCCTCTCTATGGTGCACCTGTAGAAGGTCAGGATACTCTCTATGGTGCACCTGTAGGTCAGGATCCTCTCTGATGCGGCTTTCACACCAGCGCTTTTCCCTTTCTAGCTCCTAGCGAGAGCTTTTCTGGTTCAGCTCCGGTTTCCCTTTTCAGCTCCCGCTCTGTTCACACCGCCCAGAGCTGCCGAGAGATTTTCTCCCACAACAACAACGGGCCGGGGACTGCGTCGGGTCGACGATCGTGTTGCTTTTAATCATACGAAGCCAGATTAAATTAAATAACGGCTTCTCCACCCTTATACTTTTCTCCAGAGTGCCGTGGTTCATTGTTTATTAATGTGTTTCAGCGGCATTTACCGACCGCTACAGTGCTGGCTGCTCTTCAACGGGAGTTTATTCTCCCGTTAGCGGCTCTAAAGTATTCACTGTCTGACTGTCACACAAGCAGCTGATACATATCCCCAGTTACCCTTAAGTGAATGTGTGTCAGTCTGAATTGACGCTGTTTGGCATCACAACGCTGTTATGAAAGTTTCTCTGGTATAACATGGGTGATGTTAGCATAGCAACCGAAGCTAAACTGACTACTTGCTAAGCCGTTTTCTCCAGGCACAGTTTACCGGCGTATTTTTCATTATGATTCTACTTGTGATAGTCGGACATGACAACCTGTACAGCCCATGTATTGATTCCATCCGATAGCTGCTATAATAACAAACAAAACGTCTGCCTGCTCTCCACAATGATCAATAACAGCGAACGGATGGTCAAAGTAAGGTTTCCTGCACGCCTCGACGTAAGCGACGCCGCGTCATAGCTCCAAAGCTCTTGCCTCTGGACCGACAACTTTTTGGAGCTGGAAGTGAACCGCATTCCGGAGCTATGACGCGCCGCCGCTGCGGTGTGAACAGGAAAAACCGGCGCTTTTCAGGCTCTAGCTCCCAGCAGGAGCTGGAAAAGCGCCGGTGTGAAAGGGGCATATGGTGCACCTGTAGGTCAGGATCCTCTCTATGGTGCACCTGTAGAAGGTCAGGATGCTCTCTATGGTGCACCTGTAGAAGGTCAGGATGCTCTCTATGGTGCACCTGTAGAAGGTCAGTATACTCTCTATGGTGCACCTGTAGAAGTTGCAGAGTATCCTAGAGTCCATGTTGAACCTCCTCAACCTGCGGAGGAAGAAGAGCCGCTGTCGAGCTTTCTTGGTGATGGTGGTGGTGTGAAGAGACCATGTCAGGTCCTCAGTGATGTGGACCCCAAGGAACCTGAAGCTGCTGACTCTCTCCACCGTAGTCCCATTGATGGCGATGGGGGCGTGTCCCTCTCCCTGCTGCTTCCTGTAATCCACAATCAGCTCCTTGGTTTTACTGACGTTGAGATGGAGGTTGTTATCCTGGCACCAAGATGTCAGGTTTCCGACCTCCTCTCTGTACGCCGTCTCGTCGCCGTCGGTGATCAGGCCGATGACGGTCGTGTCGTCAGCAAACTTCACGATGGTGTTGGAGCTGTGTGTGGCCACGCAGTCGTGGGTGACCAGGGAGTAGAGGAGAGGGCTGAGCACGCAGCCTTGAGGGGCTCCGGTGTTGAGGATCAGGGTGGAGGATGTGATGTTTCCCACCCGCACTGCCTGGGGTCTGCCCGTCAGGAAGTTCAGGATCCAGTCACAGAGGGCGCTGTTGAGCCCGAGGTCTCTGAGCTTGATGGCCAGCTTGGAGGGCACAATGGTGTTGAATGCTGAACTGTAGTCAATGAACAGCATTCTCACATATGTGTTCCTGTTCTTCGGGTCCAGGTGTGAGAGGGCAGTGTGGATGGTGAGGGCTATGGCGTCGTCTGTGGACCCGTTTGCTCTGTAGGCAAACTGCAGGGGGTCCAGAGAGTCAGGGAGGGAGGAGGTGATGAATGATTTGACTAACCGCTCAAAGCACTTCATGATGATGGAGGTGAGTGCTACTGGGCGGTAGTCGTTGAGGCAGGTGATTTTAGACTTTTTGGGGACAGGAACGATGGTGGAGTGTTCCTAAGGGACCTTTATAGACCGCAATACATTTAGCAAGTTATGTCTCACACATCATCTTATCTTTGTCTCTTCAGTATGCCCTTTTTCCAATGTGCGAGCAATGAAGCCATCCAGAGGACTGAGGCCTATGAGTACGCTCAGTCTCTGGGCTCCCAGCCCTGCTTACAGCCCAACTTCCAGGTGCATTTATATTTTATTTACAGATACAATAATAAACCTAAAAACCTTATTTTGGCCCTATATTAAAGATAAAAGAGGCCTATCCAAACTGATAAGAAGTGTTTGCATGTCCCTACCTGCGTAACACTGTCTCTGCTCTGTTTATCTCTCTGAAGGTGTTCAAGTTGATCTATGCATGCCGCCTAGCTGAATCCGGTCTGAGTGCTCAGGCCTTCCACTACTGTGAAGTTATTTCCAGGACTGTCCTCATGCAGCCTTCATTTTACTCTCCTGTGTTCATAAGCCAAATTATACAGGTATGCACTCACTCCTCTTCTCTCTGTTCAGATACGTAATGGTTTTAGCTAATTAAACAAATGTTATGTGCTTTATGTCGACAGATGTCAGAAAAGCTGCGATTCTTCGATCCACAACTGAAGGAGAAGCCGGAGCAGGAGCTGTTTGTTGAACCTGGATGGCTGAGCCACCTCAAGCAGCTGGACGGACAGATACGGGTAAGGAGATATAGCACTTTGAAGACAGTAGTTTCCTATGGGCTGCTTGGACTTGATTGCAACGTCTTATACTTGAATCGTTCTGTGTAGTTTGTTCCCATGTACCAAATGTTGAATGTGTGTCTCCTCTCCAGACGGGGGTGATCACCTACAGTGAGGACAGAGCCCCCTCCTCTCAGTACGACTGCAGCAGCCCCAGCTCGGACCTGGACCAGCCCAGCCCCTCTGAGCCCTACAACATGCCGGTGGAGATGGACGGCCCCGCCCCCGACAACCAGCTGATGAGCTCATTACTGCCCGGGCCCCCGCAGCAGGGAGTGCAGCTGATGCCTCCAGGTGTGTGTGTGTGTGTGTGTGTGTGTGTGTGTGTGTGTGTGTGTGTCACTTACTCTAGCTTATATCTGGCTTTTGTTATGAATGGGAACGGTTATGATCTTCATAAATTAGCTGCAGCATATATATAATTTATTTATGAACAAAACTTGTAATTATTTGAATTGACCTTGCTGTTTATCAAAGCACACATCCTTGGTTATTTATTCTGTTTTCCAACAGTCACCACCTCTAATTTGTTCAGAATAAAACCTGATTTCATGAGATGTTTTGATGTTCTTCACAAGAGCACCATATATTGACAGAAGCAGTAGTTTTCCCTCAATGACCATAGTCAAATCACACGACATTCAAACTCAATAAACGTGTACAAAATGAGATTGAATAAGTAACAGGTAAAAATGGAGTGACCATCGTAACAATTGGACTCTTTCCTAACCCTCTGAAACATCAGAAGGAGAGACAAAAGGTTATCTCTGTCCTGACATTGTGAAAGGATTGTATATTCAGTGGGTTCTCAGACCCAGGTCATTTTGCAGGGAGAAGTGTGATCTGGGTTTTACTTGTGGTCCGCTCATCAACATCTCTTTACTCTGAGCCAGACTCAAATCGCATCACACTCCATGTTCATTCAACTGATCAACATTTGACCTCTTGTTGTGATATCTTGTTTTAACAGTTTCTTATATAATGACATTTTCAATCTAATCTTGTTGCTGCTTTAACTCCTGAATAACGGTCCATCTTATCTCCTCTCCTCTTCCTCTCAGCTCCCACCTCTATCCTCCAAGACGGGATGGCCCCTCCTCAGCATTTCCAATCCAACGACGTGCCCCAGTTCTACCCGGTCCCCCCCAGCGGACCCCCAGGCCAGATGCCAGTCTCCCAAAGCTACCCTCCGCAGGGCCCCGTCTTCGCCCCCCCTCCCTTCCAGCCTCAACCTGAGCAGATAGAGATGTTCCCAGGGGCCCATCAGCAACCCCCACCTCCTCAAATGGGCCAAATGTCCCCACATGTACCGCACTCCCCTATACAGATGAACCCCCCACCACTGCAGATGCCTCAGCACATGCCCCCCTCTCCTATGCACATGCCCCCTGCAGAGCAGATGATCCATAGCCCCCCTGAGATGCATCAAATACCCTCCTTCACCCCGCAGAGGGACTTCTACGACCAAATGGCGACCATGGTCAGTATCATTCAGCCGTCTTCAGGAGTCTTTATCCATAGAAGTGTTTTCGCCTACTAAAATATGAACTACTGTGTTTTTTGGTGCTGCAGGGTCCTGGGAGGAGGTCGAGGACTGTTTCTCAATCTTCAATGCATATGGTGCGTTTGTGTTTCACATAAATAATGCTCATCTGTCCGGGTTTGTTAACGTTGGTTCCAGCTCTGATTTGGTTGTTCTAGCTAAGAAATGTCAAATATAGCTGATTGAACATGTGGATTTAACATTGGTTTAACCTTAAGGAAAATACATTATTATTACCAGCAGAGGGAGTCCATCAATTAGTTACTACTTTAAGACGGTAAAGAAGAAAGAGTCAAGCTGATGAGTCTCCTCAGAAAGGTTTATCTATGTTTATATAATATAAAAATACTCGTTTGTCCAGGTTTAGGCTTTTTGGGTTTGTTTTCAGCTTCCATTTAGAGCAGGTGGTGTTTCCTAAGAAATAAAAAGAATGTTGATTTAACTTCGCTTGAGATCTCAGAATCTCTACAATTGTATTATTAAGAGAAAGTCCACTACTAGACGGTGAAAAGGAAGAAGCTCCCAAAACAATCTTCATTTTTTTTATCCATCATTTTGAAATGGGATAGTTTGCTTTTACAGTTTCCAGAAAATGTATTGGATCTCTAATTGATTTGTTACTGCTTTAACGATTTTGGATGGACAGTAACGAATAAATATAACCCAAAAACATATATATATATATATATATATATATATATATATATATATATATATATATATTGATGTTTTGATGATATATATATATATATATATATATATATCTATCTTTAATATAATATATCTAACATTCTGGCTGGTATTTTCTCGTCTGCAGCCTTCGGGGCGTCGCTCTCGCACAACCTCTGAGTCGTCCAACCACTCTGGAGTAAGAGAGAGGAGCAACTCGGTGGTGAAGCAGGCCTCTCCTCCTCCCCCCTCCATCCCTGAACAGCCCCGCAAAGAGGAGGCCAAGAGAGCCAAGAAAAACTCCCCGAAAAAGGTTCATATTCCTCCATCACCCCTCTGTTCTGTCAGTTCTCCGACAGGCTTTCATTACTCATCAGCAGGGTTAGTTATCCCAAAAAGTAATGCATTACACATTACTAGTTCATGTGTAATGCATTGTAATGTAAACCCTTAATAGGACATGACTGCACACAGACCTCTGCTCTTTGGTGAACATCATGTTTTCTGTAGCTCAGTTTCATCAGACTCTGGTCCAGGTAGCTTGCATGGATTCTGTCCATGGAAACGGGCAACATTTCCTCCACAATGTAGCTGAATCAAACCTGTTTATCTCTGCTATGAGAGTCTGAGGTATGTGCTCCGTCTCTTCATCCATGAACTTGCAAGCGAAAAGCGATGTTGTATTTTTCTGTCCTCCCGTTATGCAGATAGTTGAAGACCTTAAAAACGCAGGGCACGAGCTGAGTAACTGTAATTACTGCTGTTATCAACAGGTACTCGTTACTTTGTAGCAGGTTACCCCAAACACTGCTAATCAGTGCTATTTCTTTGTCTCTCACAGGGTGGAGGTGGTGGAGGAGTCGGAGGCTTGCTGAGCTGGATCATTAGGAAGGGGAAGAACGAGGCTCACCTGCCGGACGACAATGACAAATCTGTGAGTTAGAGGTGTTATTTCTGCAGGTCTTATATTCACATACCTCTGTATTCGGGTTGTGTGTATTTATCTAAGAAGGGACAATGCACATTAAATCAACATGACACTTGAGTCCATCATTTGCATGTGCCAGATAAAGCCAAAGGGGCTCATTTTCATCTGCAGTCCCTGGCAAACAGACAAGAGCACATTTGCACAGACAGAAACACATGAGCACAATGACAGCACATTTAAGATCACATTAATACTAGCCTTCTTAACACATCAAAACATGTGCATCAGCACAGATACATGTTTATAGGCACAAAGAATGACAGAAATAATGAAATAACCCCTGATCCAGATCATGTGAGCAGCAGTAATGACAGCCCTGTGTTCTTTACTGTCAGATCGTTTGGGACGAACAGAAGCAGAGATGGGTGGACATGAACGAGCCTGAGCAGGAGGTCCGTACTGCATCAGATCCACATGACAGCTATCACAACAGACTGGATTTGTGTATATCATTTCAGATCAACCAGTCCTGATTTAATGTTGGTTTCTTTCAGAGTAAGCCTCCTCCTCCTCCCCCCTGCTTCCCCAAGATGCCTCAGATGGCTGGGCCCACTGCCCCCCCGAGTGGGGGTCCGCCTGTCAACATGTTCTCCAGGAGGGCAGGTGAGTGTCCACGCCATGATGAACCTTCAATTACACTTTTTTTTTTACAAGATGTTGATGAAACAAATGGAGAAACAATCAGTCGACAAATCATCCGCAACTTTTTTTTGATAATAGATTAATCGTAAGAGTAGCTTTTATCTGTCTTATATCATATTAAATAAACATTTTTGGGTTTGGGACAGACAAACTTAAGACATTTGAAGACATCACCTTGGGCTTTGAGTAACTGGAATTGATATTGTTCACTATTTTATGACATTTTATAGACTCATCCATTATATAATCTTCAGTCGCAGCCCTAAAACCCACCTTGCCTTCGCACAAACATCTGTCTCTTTCCTCTCACATGCGTTTCTTTCCTCTCACATGCGTTTCTTTCCTCTCACATGCGTTTCTTTCCTCTCACATGCGTTTCTTTCCTCTCAGGCACAAAGAGCAGATATGTGGATGTCCTGAACCCGAGCAGAGCTGCTAAACCTGGAGGATTCGCCCCCGCTCCGGCAGACTTCTTCGCTCCTCTGGCTCCAATGTCCATGCCTGCTAACCTGTTTGTGCCTAGCTCAGGTGTGTAGGTGTCAGGATGAAGTGTATATGTGGAGCAGTGACATTCACAAGCGAGGTTCAGATGCCTTTTTGTTTGGGAGAAAACTTAGTACAATAAAGAGTTGAAGTGATGTAATGTTGTCTCTGGTTTAGCTCCTAACGACCAACAGCCTCTGGAGGGAAGTGAAGGAGGAAATCAGGAGCAGAATTCACCAAACACCAACGCTGCTCCACAGGTATCGATTTCTCTTTAGTGGTGAACGTCATAAGTTCAAAAGGAAATACATTGATAGTTTTAAAGGTCACCTATTATGCTAAATCCATTTTTGTATGTGTTTTATAGATAAGCATGTGTCCCCTGTAGTTGTCTCTTTTTGTCCTGATCCATCGATATAAAAATCTGTCTGAAAATGAGCTGATCAGATTTTGGCCACTTTATGATGTCACAATGTTTTTTTGGGTCATGCAACCATTAGCCCAGGGGTGTCCAAACTACGGCCTGGGGGCCAAATGCGGCCTGTGATCCATTTTTATTTGGCCTGCAGCAAATTCTAAAAGTACAATGGAATATGGCCCACAGCTGAAACGTGTGATGGTCTTATATAGTATTTCTTAAACACAAATGTTAACATAGAGTATATAACACAGTGTGTGTTAATAAGCCCACCTTTCAAATAAATTCAGTCAAAGTTGCGAACTTTTTTTTTAACAAATCTTGTCAAACGTATTTGCATAAATAGCTACATTTGATTGATTTTGCTAACTTTTTACTTACTTTATGAGGCCTAGTGAGGGGCCCAGCCCTTAGTAAGTTTTTCTGTATGTGGCCCTCTGTGAAAAAAGTTTGGACAACCCTGCATTAGCTAATAACCAAACAAGGTAACCCCCGCCCACCTTGTTGCCTGAATCTCCTCCTAGAGCACCATTGTTTTGTTTTTTTAACCTATCACTTCACAGAGGGGCGTGGCCAGCAGCAGCTCATTAGCATTTAAAGCTACAGACACAGAATCAGCACTTTTGAAACAGAGGGGATTATGGGATGCTGCCAAACACTTCAGAGACATGTTTGTATATATCTGAGACCTGGAATATATTGATGAAAAAGAGTATAATAGGGGACCTTTAATATGTATCGGCTTTGTGAACAAATTCTTATCATGCTTATCAAATAGTGTCATTTATGAGTATTAGAGCCATTGTAGGTAAATATTCTGAGAGAAATTGATATTCTCTGCCATTTATGTTGTACATTTAGGTGAAAAAAAGTCAGAAAGATCATTATTTTGCACATCGATGCATTTTGCGGTCATCCTCATCTCGCCACATATTTTTTAACTTGAGAAGCCTCATGCTCTCAGGGTTTGTTTTGAGGGTTTTTGAAGATGTTGAGTCCATTTCTGAAATGTTCAGTATCAAAAATGGCAGTTTTAACCAGAAAATGCCAATAGTTGTACTCTCTGTGGACTGATTTTGAGGAATTTAGGGTTGATTTTGAAGATTTAGGGGACTCATCTGATTGGACAGATTGCTTATGTATTTGAAAAACAGTTGTCCACAGTAGAGATAATCATTTTAATGTTGTGCTCTCTATATCCAATGTTTACAACACTACTCATAGTAGTCAATAGCTTAGAGTTCATTTAGCCAGTCATGAGATACAAAGGTAGATCTGTTCTTATCCATTTTCCTTTCTGTTGCATTTTATTTTTGTTTAGATGTTCAACCCCACGTTGTTACCCCCCGCTCCAGAAGGTCATCCCGTGCCGGATGGCTCTCAGTCCGGGGAGGTAAGACACTTTCCTCCTGCTTCCTCCACACTGCCATCCTGCCACTGATTCATGATGCTCCACCCTAACAGCCAGTGCGTGCAGTGGGCTTATTTGTATGAATCTAATGGCGCATTTCCACTACACGGTCGGCCTCGGCCACACTCGGTACGGCTTGGCCGCGTTGGGCCTTAACAGGGCCGACTCACTTCATGCTGCGCTTCCATTACAGTTTAGGAACTGGGGTAGTTACTATAGTAACGCAGTGTAGGCGGAGCCGTGACGTCATCTTCAATGAGAAATCCAGAAACACAACACAGCCGTTAGCTGTGAGCACTCAGAGCTCACAGCTCCTTATATATGTTCAGAAACTCGACAAAAGTTAAACAAGTACACACCACAGACTGCCTGTGTCATGGTGAATACAGTCGCTGCTTTATTTATGTCTGTATAGGCCGTTGTTGTGAGTGTGGACGGTCGGGGCATATACTGCGTTAGCTTAGCCAATCTCCATCTAGAAAAACACGAATTTTAAAAGGTTTTTCGCCTGCCGTCTGTCTGCAGACTTGACAAAGCATTAATTCATGGTTTTTACTAACCGGTATCAGTATGTTGTTACTTCGGCATCATTTTGAAACGTGTATTACAATTAAATCACGGTCAAATATGTCCATCTTGTTGTAGTTCTAGCCCTCTTGCCAGCGCTCCTCTCTCTAGTTTAGCATACTCAGCCCGACTCAGCCCTGTTTGTTGGCCCCGATAGAACCACAATTTTCTAGGGCCAGAAAAGAGGGGAAAAAGTGGCCCCGGGCCGTGCCGCGCCGGAACGAAGCCTAGTGGAAGCACAACCAAAAAAGGGGACGGCACGACACGGCACGCTTAAAGCGAGCTACGCGCTGCAATGGAAATGCGCCATAAGTTAAAATAAGAGAGAGAAACGACATGGGAATGCATGCATGTCCATTTTAAAACTTTCCGCATAATCATGCTAAATGCGCAGCCTGGGTAAAAAGTAAAAATCTGTGTTCCATAATCTTATTCTCTCCATGAATCGTAATTTTGTAACGCTGGTTTTCGTTGTGATCTGGTGGATGAAATCTAATGTAGTGCATGTGAGGATTATTGACATGGGTTTGTGTTTTCTGTTGTCTACTGTTTCCCTTCTGCTGTCTTTAGCTCTCACGTTCTAGCTCAATGAGTTCTTTATCACGCGAAGTGAGTCAGCATTTAAACCAGGTACCTTCTGCTGGGCCTCCATTGGTCCCCCCTCACCCCTGCCTGCCCCCCCCCCACACACACCCAGCTCACCACATTACTAGCAGCCCGACTCACTGTCTGCAACCCAGAGCTCCCCCCCGACCATCTCACCCAGGATGTCTGCTGCTCTCCTGCCTGCCGTCTCCAGCATCTCTCACTTTACTCTCAATCTGTTTCACACAAACACATCTAATCTAATCAGAGACGCAGTGAAGTCCTTATTTTGAGATACGCTGAATGTTGGTCTGTTGTTCCACAAATCTGGTTCCAACTGAAATATTTCATCAAGAATCAAAAGATTTACCTTGACACTAAGTACATTATGTTCCCCTCTAAATGAAGCCTTCTGGCTTTGGAGATTTTAGGGCTAATGTAAGGTTGACATTTTATGTTTTTAATGTCTTGATGATGATCTTTTCAAGGTCCTATAACACTCTTTGTTGTATTTGGACAATTCATATTATTATTATTTATATATTTTTAATAGAAGGTTACTATAATATGTTTTATATCTAAAGCATGTTAGAACACAGCTACTAATACTAAATGAAAAAAACATCAGCTAGGAACTCCTTAGAATAATTTACTATGATGTAAAAAATGTACATAATCTGTACCTTTATCTCACACGTACAATCAATGATGTCAGTTTTTCCTCAAAATACACGGCACGCTCACTGTCAAATCTAATACCACAGTATACTGCGATATGGGCACACTGTTGCCCCCCTATTTGACATGTGTTGTTCAGAATGTCTTGAGGTTTTCCTCAGACATTTATCTTTCCCTCAAGAATTCATTCTAACAACTTTGGTGATACATGATACCTTGAAAAGAGTAAACATTCCCTACATCGTCACTTTTTAGCTGTTGAAACATCTTTGGTTTAAAAAAACACAATGGTGTTCTAGGAAGAGATTCAGGTGATAAGGTGGGGGGGGTTGGTTATTGGTTGATGGTTGCACAACCCAAATAAACATTGAGACATCACAAAGTGGCAATCTGATCGGCTCATTTTCAGACAGGGTTTCTATAGAAGGATCAGGACAAAAGGAGAGAGGGTCTTTGTTTCTGAGACTTTCAGAGTCTCTGAACACTGAGGGGACATATGTTGATGTATAAAAGGATAACAGCTGACCTTTAAAGCTCTGCTGTGTCTATACAGCCTCACAGAGCCGCTAACATTTCTGCACACTCTTCTAAAAGTCTTTATACTACAGCAGAGTCCTACCTGAAGTCACTACAGATCAGAGTGAGCCTGCTGGAGACGCTGCTTGTTGTCACCACACCGCTTCAATAACCCTCCACACTGCATGCTCACTACAGCCAGCCTCACTGTGATCCTGTTTGCCGTTGCTTTTCCTTGCTTCTGTTTTAATGATGTTGTTGAAACACCAAAGTGTGGAGTGCCTCAGCACACACTGTAGTAACTGTGTGTGGTCTTTGCAGAGCCCCCCTGCCCCCGGACCTCCACCCGCTGGAGGCGTCACCTTTTATAACCCTGCACAGTTTGCACAGGTGAGGATTTAGGATTTTAGTTTCGATAATAATAGTTTTGTTATTTAAGGCACAATGGCTAATAAGGTTCATTTATAGGTGAAAAAGAAGGGATAGAGCCAGGGGTATATTCCAAGACAAACTACATTTCCAAGATTAAAGTCGTACATTTCCAAGAATTTTTATTTTATTTTCTCTGAGATTATAATGCTAAATCTATTGTGGATTAGTTTCTTATATATTTCGTTTTAATTGTATTTTATTTTGATAACATTTGATTAAAAGACACACATTTTATAACATGACTGTGTGTCTTCAATCTTAGAGAATTTCAGATTTCTAAGTACCCTCAGATTCTATTTACAATGGCCCTAATGCTCTATCTTTAAAAAGTGCTCTTATTTCTTCTTCTCTTCACTTCTTAAAGTTTGTTTTTTATCTCTTCCCTCAGGCGAGTGCACCATCGGGGGGTGGACACCGCCCCGGGCGTTTGGGCGGACAGCGGCAGTACCCACTGTCAAAATAACCTCCTCCTGTAGAGAGATGGTGGAAACAGACTTGTTGTTGGATAAAGAGATGCTCCCTGGAGTAATGAAGCACATGGACCTACTGCTCTCTGCCCAAAGGACCCTTCGTTCTGCCCGCGACGAAGGAGAGCAGAATCAGTCTCCATCTTCATCGTTAACCACTCTTCCTTCAGTTCAGTAATCGTCACTGGTGAATTTGAAACAGGCTTTTGAAGGGCTTTTTTTCCTGCTTCCACACAGGAAACAGACAGATAGATTTTAGGCTTGTACCATGGATGCATTCATACGAGAAACTGAAAAATAAACATGTTGCTCCCCTCAGATCTAACACTGTTAACAGAACGATCAACACATGGTCATGTTTTAGGTTTCCCTCTTTGTGTCTGAAGTCCAATGTGTCCAAATGTTTGATTGTTTGTATGTGTGAAAGGATAGAAAGAAAGACAGTGGCACCTTTTAATTTCAGACTGTGGACTTATTCTGTAAACTGGAGATGGCATTTTGTGTGAGAATAAATCCAGTGTGTCGTTTGCTTTTCCTCCAGTGAAGGAAACATGTTGCACGACACACAAGAGACTGGCCTCCCTTACAGATATTCAGAGTTTCAGATATTTATTTAAATGTCCTCCTGCCCATAAATAACTCTTGATTTAAAGATGTGTCGGGGTCTTGCGTCCAAGATAGGCTGCAGTTTGATGATGTCACCAAAACAAGGGGTCTTCAGAACCGCAGGAATCGGAAATAAAACTGTTTTAAATGTCGCTTAAAATAAATCTATCCAAATGTTTGTATATCAGATTGATTGTATTTATGAGCTGTAGGCAAAAAGCTATGTGTGTGAGTGTGTGTGGAGAGCAACTAATTTTTTCTGATTAGCTTTGAAGAAATGCATTTATGATTCATCAGAGAGCGATGACGTGGATTCATATTCTGATCGTTTGTATCGGCCGCTTCTGCAGACAAATAAATCTTTATCTAAATTGTGAAATGAGTAACTTGTACTCTTAAATACTTCCTTGTCATTTTTAATTTTCTGATGTGATTTTTTATTTGAATAGTTTGTCATCCCAAATGTTTGATTTAATGATTTTGTAGACATCCGGTTGAGATTTTTAAAAGAGGTCCCCTTTTGTTTCAAAGAAGGAAATTGTTTTTTCCCAAATGTTTAGAATGTCTCATTGACATAAAACAGTGAAAACAAAATGGTAATAAAGTTATTTTTGAGCTCTGTAGCACTTTGAAACATATGTCTATTGGTTTTATTCTTTACAGAATGTCATGTTTTAAAATGAAGTGAGTGTTAATATTATAAATGAGCCCTATCATGCTGATGTTCAGGTGTATATCAGTATGTAGTGTCTCTACTTTAAAGAGTCCTCTCCTGCTGATGTTCAGGTGTATATCAGTATGTAGTGTCTCTACTTTAAAGAGTCCTCTCCTGCTGATGTTCAGGTGTATATCAGTATGTAGTGTCTCTACTTTAAAGAGTCCTCTCCTGCTGATGTTCAGGTGTATATCAGTATGTAGTGTCTCTACTTTAAAGAGTCCTCTCCTGCTGATGTTCAGGTGTATATCAGTATGTAGTGTCTATACTTTAAAGAGTCCTCTCCTGCTGATGTTCAGGTGTATATCAGTATGTAGTGTCTCTACTTTAAAGAGTCCTCTCCTGCTGATGTTCAGGTGTATATCAGTATGTAGTGCCTCTACTTTAAAGAGTCCTCTCCTGCTGATGTTCAGGTGTATATCAGTATGTAGTGTCTCTACTTTAAAGAGTCCTCTCCTGCTGATGTTCAGGTGTATATCAGTATGTAGTGTCTCTACTTTAAAGAGTCCTCTCCTGCTGATGTTCAGGTGTATATCAGTATGTAGTGTATCTACTTTAAAGAGTCCTCTCCTGCTGATGTTCAGCTGTATATCAGTATGTAGTGTCTCTACTTTAAAGAGTCCTCTCCTGCTGATGTTCAGGTGTATATCAGTATGTAGTGTCTCTACTTTAAAGAGTCCTCTCCTGCTGATGTTCAGGTGTATATCAGTATGTAGTGTCTCTACTTTAAAGAGTCCTCTCCTGCTGATGTTCAGGTGTATATCAGTATGTAGTGTCTCTACTTTAAAGAGTCCTCTCCTGCTGATGTTCAGGTGTATATCAGTATGTAGTGTCTCTACTTTAAAGAGTCCTCTCCTGCTGATGTTCAGGTGTATATCAGTATGTAGTGTCTCTACTTTAAAGAGTCCTCTCCTGCTGATGTTCAGGTGTATATCAGTATGTAGTGTCTCTACTTTAAAGAGTCCTCTCCTGCTGATGTTCAGGTGTATATCAGTATGTAGTGTCTCTACTTTAAAGAGTCCTCTCCTGCTGATGTTCAGGTGTATATCAGTATGTAGTGCCTCTACTTTAAAGAGTCCTCTCCTGCTGATGTTCAGGTGTATATCAGTATGTAGTGTCTCTACTTTAAAGAGTCCTCTCCTGCTGATGTTCAGGTGTATATCAGTATGTAGTGTATCTACTTTAAAGAGTCCTCTCCTGCTGATGTTCAGGTGTATATCAGTATGTAGTGTTTCTACTTTAAAGAGTCCTCTCCTGCTGATGTTCAGGTGTATATCAGTATGTAGTGTCTCTACTTTAAAGAGTCCTCTCCTGCTGATGTTCAGGTGTATATCAGTATGTAGTGCCTCTACTTTAAAGAGTCCTCTCCTGCTGATGTTCAGGTGTATATCAGTATGTAGTGTCTCTACTTTAAAGAGTCCTCTCCTGCTGATGTTCAGGTGTATATCAGTATGTAGTGTCTCTACTTTAAAGAGTCCTCTCCTGCTGATGTTCAGGTGTATATCAGTATGTAGTGTCTCTCCTTTAAAGAGTCCTCTCCTGCTGATGTTCAGGTGTATATCAGTATGTAGTGTCTCTACTTTAAAGAGTCCTCTCCTGCTGATGTTCAGGTGTATATCAGTATGTAGTGTCTCTACTTTAAAGAGTCCTCTCCTGCTGATGTTCAGGTGTATATCAGTATGTAGTGTCTCTACTTTAAAGAGTCCTCTCCTGCTGATGTTCAGGTGTATATCAGTATGTAGTGTCTCTACTTTAAAGAGTCCTCTCCTGCTGATGTTCAGGTGTATATCAGTATGTAGTGTCTCTACTTTAAAGAGTCCTCTCCTGCTGATGTTCAGGTGTATATCAGTATGTAGTGTCTCTACTTTAAAGAGTCCTCTCCTGCTGATGTTCAGGTGTATATCAGTATGTAGTGTCTCTACTTTAAAGAGTCCTCTCCTGCTGATGTTCAGGTGTATATCAGTATTTAGTGTCTCTACTTTAAAGAGTCCTCTCCTGCTGATGTTCAGCTGTATATCAGTATGTAGTGTCTCTACTTTAAAGAGTCCTCTCCTGCTGATGTTCAGGTGTATATCAGTATGTAGTGTCTCTACTTTAAAGAGTCCTCTCCTGCTGATGTTCAGGTGTATATCAGTATGTAGTGTCTCTACTTTAAAGAGTCCTCTCCTGCTGATGTTCAGGTGTATATCAGTATGTAGTGTCTCTACTTTAAAGAGTCCTCTCCTGCTGATGTTCAGGTGTATATCAGTATGTAGTGTCTCTCCTTTAAAGAGTCCTCTCCTGCTGATGTTCAGGTGTATATCAGTATGTAGTGTCTCTACTTTAAAGAGTCCTCTCCTGCTGATGTTCAGGTGTATATCAGTATGTAGTGTCTCTACTTTAAAGAGTCCTCTCCTGCTGATGTTCAGGTGTATATCAGTATGTAGTGTCTCTACTTTAAAGAGTCCTCTCCTGCTGATGTTCAGGTGTATATCAGTATGTAGTGTCTCTCCTTTAAAGAGTCCTCTCCTGCTGATGTTCAGGTGTATATCAGTATGTAGTGTCTCTACTTTAAAGAGTCCTCTCCTGCTGATGTTCAGGTGTATATCAGTATGTAGTGTCTCTACTTTAAAGAGTCCTCTCCTGCTGATGTTCAGGTGTATATCAGTATGTAGTGTCTCTACTTTAAAGAGTCCTCTCCTGCTGATGTTCAGGTGTATATCAGTATGTAGTGTCTCTACTTTAAAGAGTCCTCTCCTGCTGATGTTCAGGTGTATATCAGTATTTAGTGTCTCTACTTTAAAGAGTCCTCTCCTGCTGATGTTCAGCTGTATATCAGTATGTAGTGTCTCTACTTTAAAGAGTCCTCTCCTGCTGATGTTCAGGTGTATATCAGTATGTAGTGTCTCTACTTTAAAGAGTCCTCTCCTGCTGATGTTCAGGTGTATATCAGTATGTAGTGTCTCTACTTTAAAGAGTCCTCTCCTGCTGATGTTCAGGTGTATATCAGTATGTAGTGTCTCTACTTTAAAGAGTCCTCTCCTGCTGATGTTCAGGTGTATATCAGTATGTAGTGTCTCTCCTTTAAAGAGTCCTCTCCTGCTGATGTTCAGGTGTATATCAGTATGTAGTGTCTCTACTTTAAAGAGTCCTCTCCTGCTGATGTTCAGGTGTATATCAGTATGTAGTGTCTCTACTTTAAAGAGTCCTCTCCTGCTGATGTTCAGGTGTATATCAGTATGTAGTGTCTCTACTTTAAAGAGTCCTCTCCTGCTGATGTTCAGGTGTATATCAGTATGTAGTGTCTCTCCTTTAAAGAGTCCTCTCCTGCTGATGTTCAGGTGTATATCAGTATGTAGTGTCTTTACTTTAAAGAGTCCTCTCCTGCTGATGTTCAGGTGTATATCAGTATGTAGTGTCTCTACTTTAAAGAGTCCTCTCCTGCTGATGTTCAGGTCTATATCAGTATGTAGTGTCTCTACTTTAAAGAGTCCTCTCCTGCTGATGTTCAGGTGTATATCAGTATGTAGTGTCTCTACTTTAAAGAGTCCTCTCCTGCTGATGTTCAGGTCTATATCAGTATGTAGTGTCTCTACTTTAAAGAGTCCTCTCCTGCTGATGTTCAGGTGTATATCAGTATGTAGTGTCTCTACTTTAAAGAGTCCTCTCCTGCTGATGTTCAGGTGTATATCAGTATGTAGTGTCTCTACTTTAAAGAGTCCTCTCCTGCTGATGTTCAGGTGTATATCAGTATGTAGTGTCTCTACTTTAAAGAGTCCTCTCCTGCTGATGTTCAGGTGTATATCAGTATGTAGTGTCTCTACTTTAAAGAGTCCTCTCCTGCTGATGTTCAGGTGTATATCAGTATGTAGTGTCTCTACTTTAAAGAGTCCTCTCCTGCTGATGTTCAGGTGTATATCAGTATGTAGTGTCTCTACTTTAAAGAGTCCTCTCCTGCTGATGTTCAGGTGTATATCAGTATGTAGTGTCTCTACTTTAAAGAGTCCTCTCCTGCTGATGTTCAGGTGTATATCAGTATGTAGTGTCTCTACTTTAAAGAGTCCTCTCCTGCTGATGTTCAGGTGTATATCAGTATGTAGTGTCTCTACTTTAAAGAGTCCTCTCCTGCTGATGTTCAGGTGTATATCAGTATGTAGTGTCTCTACTTTAAAGAGTCCTCTCCTGCTGATGTTCAGGTGTATATCAGTATGTAGTGTCTCTACTTTAAAGAGTCCTCTCCTGCTGATGTTCAGGTGTATATCAGTATGTAGTGTCTCTACATGTCTCCATGCTTTAATGTTCAAAAAGCTCTTTATTTTTCTCATACTGCCTGTGCTGCAGCACCTCTTTTCACCCTCTGTCTGAAACCAGAGCCTAGTCTGCTCTGATTGGTTAGCTGGCCGGCTCTGTTGTGATTGGTCAACCGCTTAGAGATCTCCCGCCCCTTAGCCAATCACATACAAAGGAGGAGGCAGATTAAAAAACGTTTATGTGATGTGGAAATTCAATCACCAGTTACACCAAAAACTATTCCTCTTCCGTGTATTGTAAATTCAGATGGTGATGGAGGGGATTACAGGTTTGATTCATAGATTATCATTTAATCTCTACTTTTAGATACAGTTCATGCAAATGCAATTTAAACACGGTGTGACAATGTTGAAGTTGGTCCTCCATTTATATAATCTGCTGTATTTCTGTTAGCAAAGACAGTTCACCACGTCATTATGTACAGTACAAAAACTATCTGATCAATTGTCACAGCATTTCTGTTGGCAAACATTAGATAAGCACTTTTTTTACTTTACAGTAAACATATTCAAGCAACAATGATTCTGATGAAAGTAAGGTGGCAATATCAATTTGTGCTTTCTCCACTCTTCAATTATTTACAGTAAATCAAATCAATCAAACTTAGACTCACAAAATGCGCTCAACAATCAGTATAAAACAAACACAGTTCCTGATGTAAGGGACTTGTATTACCATGATCTCTTGGAGTGATGTGCAAGCTGTTCCCAGCGTTATATTATCATTATAAATGTCTTATTGTGTGTTTCAAATGCTGCCCTTGTGTGTTTAAGTGGAGAGAGTTTGGTTCCGAGGGTGCAGGGCTGCTTGAGCTTTCTGAACAGCTGCCTGCAGCAGGGTGTGGTTGCTGGGCAGCTGAAGGAGAGCAGCGGGCTCCATCTCCAGCAGCATACCTGCACACACACCAGCACAACAATGGAACAGTGTTAATTAAATATGTATCATTTTATTGAGCTGACACTTGTATCCAAAGCTACTTGAGATGCTTACTCAGAACAGCAAGAATCCTGTGTTAGCTAAATGGGTACACCAGTATAAGTGCTACATACAGAACAATACATCTTATATTGTTCTGGTTTTGTTTTGTTTTTTGTAGCTGAAATAAAAACTTCTGGAGCAAGGACTCGGAACACAGCGAGAACAAGGTACAGCTGGAATTTGATGTGAGACTCTGGAGGTTTATTCAAAGTTACGGCAGGAGAATTGACATGTGCTGCAACCACGAGCTGACAGCTCCTGCCCGACCAATTCTGAAGATCTCTCTTCCAGTCGAAGACTTTAATTAGTTCTATGGGCACAATCAACATTAATCATAACAATATAAAACAGGCCTAAGCACTATAACTCTTGTCCCTGGCTTAAGAATATACTAAAGGGACATATATACCTGATAAAGTGGACTACCAGATGTCCCTAGCCAGTAAACCATCTTGTGTCAGCTTGCCTGTGCCATGGGCAGAGAGACAGGAGGGGTAAAGAATGGTGGACTGGGTCAAAGGCTAGTACCTAAGCTAATATTTCCTTAACAGTAGCTGAATACATTAAAACGTAGGTACCCATAGAAGAATTCGCTTTGACCACATAAGAATACCAAAACAGCGTCCTGATTCTAACAGGAGACGCCCCTACAGAGCCTCAGGTCACCTGTGATGTCATGAGCATGCAGAGGGTCCAGCCCCTCCACCAGAGAGAATATCTTCTCCCCCAGCCTCTCTGTGTCCTCAGCGTCCGACCAGTCACTGACGTCCGTCTCCTCCATGTTCTGCCTGACGGAGGAGGCAGGAATATTATTTCAAACATTAACTATCATTTAAGAAATGAATATTTGGGGCTGGCATATCTTTACAAACTTCAATTGAGATTTTCCAAAGAGACTGCTCTACATTAAAATGTTGATTTAAAATGATAATTTCATGAATGATTCGGTTCTTTAGAATATTTCTTAATCTTTTATTTTGTAGATTTGAAATGCAACACGAGTAATACACCACATACTCTTGAAGAGTCTTCAGTGCGAAGGTCACCTGCTCTTCCAGCACATTTGGATCTGATAAAAGATGTAACACTGCGTCCTTGTGCTGCTCCAGTAGCATACCTTTTAGAGAAGGGTTAGGGTTAGGGTATTTCCATACATTACACATTCGTTTTAACGTTTAATTGCATATAAATATAGATGGTGATATACTTCATTGCTGACACCAACATACATAGATAAGATCAACTTTATTGATCCCAAATTGGATTGTTTTCGTTACAGCAGCAATTCTTAACAAAGGCATTGCACATCATTAAAAAAATTAAGAGTAAAAAATAAACAAACATAAATATTAACATCTTAAAATAGAAAATAAAACTGAACTAAAAAGTTGACCGTGAAGACAGAAAAACTGTAGAATGTCTGACAATAAACACAAAGAAGGGCCGAGTTACAGCTAGCACGATTCAAAGTGAAACCATTCAGTGTGCAAGGAAGGGCACATACATTACATATACATGTAAAAACATGCTGATGTTGTTTGGTGTCTAAGGATATATGTATTATGCGTCTCAGGATCAGTGGCTCACCTGTGATTTTCTGGGAGTGTCCGGTGTTGAAAACGTCCACCAGCTCAAACAGCTGCTCCCCCACAGAGTCTGAGGACGCAGACACCTCGTCCTCCTCCTTACACGGCACCCTGCTGCAGGAGAGCAAAAGGTCAAATATATACAATGTTTTTAAGAATCTAACACACAGCAAACACCTGGTGGGCGTACCTGGGCTCCTGGGCCCACTGCAGGGCTCCGAGGGCCTTCTCCACGGCTGCACTCAGCGAGGCTTTATCCTGCAGCATCAGACCCAGGACCGGCCCCGGGAGCTCCAGCAGCATTCCTGAAGAGAGGGGCGGGAACTCTGGTTTTATGATCATTTATCATTTACTTTTTGATTTGATCCGCTCAAGGTAATGCACATCTCCAGAAAATGATTTTACAATCAAAACTCTATTTAGAAACTCCAGGGCCAGAAATAGGCGGGGCCTCTGACCTGCCCTGCCTCTGACTCCTTCTTCTTGAACTGAAAATGATGTAAACAAACATTCAAATGATTTTGTCGATAGGATAGTTTGACACTAACCACTGAAGAGCTATAAAGTAGTTTGTGCGTTTTGATGCTTAAATTAACACCTTTTGTGAGTTTTCTAGTTTAAAATGTCAGAAAATAGTAAAAACTGTTCATCTTAATTCCTCAATTTCCAAGCTGACATCTTTAGATATCTTGTTGCGTCAGATTTTCACCTTAATAAACCATCTCTATGGCCCAATCCCAAACCACGCCCTACACCCTACCCCTACACACTACCCCTCCGTTTGCGCGTAGGGTCCGCCACATTAAGTGCTGTTCCAAACCAACGAGTGTGGAGCGGTGTGGAGGGGGAGTGGGTTATCAAGCCATCAAACAGCGAGGTTGCGGTCGAATAGTCCATTTAGCTTAGGAACCTTCCTAACGGAGTGAAATGACCCGGAAGTACCTCAGTGGCAGCCATGATAAGTGCCGTTCGAATTCTCTAGATCAGTGGTTCTCAACCTGTGGTACGCGTACCACTGGTGGTACGCCAGCTCCCGCTAGTGGTACGCGGAGGAATCTGATATATAAAAAAAAAAAAGTAGTCGGGTTGCGGTCGAATAGTCAAAAAATCAGCTCCTAACGTCTATCCCTATCGTCTATTCCTTGACCTCTGTGTGAAACGTCATGGGGTTAAGGGATAGTCGATAGGAGAATTCAAAAGGACTTAGGAGAAGAGACTGCGGTACTTTAGAGAATCCGACTGCACTTTCACTATCCGACGTGTTTATGATGCGCCAGCGGACGTCATAAATGTGGGCAAACTATGGAAACTACAGTTTTCTATACAGCAGACTACAACATGGATGTATAATAAGAACGAGGGACTACTGTAAACTCATCTAGAGACTCTGCACCGTGCTCTGATGCTGTTGTTTTATGCTTTATGAACGGGGACAACAGAGAAACATATTCTTCATTGAAATAAAAAAGGAAAGTGAAACTTATGCTCGTCTCCCTCTCCCTCCGGTCCTCATTAATACAAATGATCCCAATACGTATGATTGTATGAAAATATCTTAAAATCAATACAAATGTATTTATTATAAACGTTAGTCCTTAACATCTATCACTGTGTATATCACCATTCAAACATGTTTTAAAAGTTGAACAAACCCCACACAGCTCAGTAAAGACTGTGAAATGTTGACTTTTGATCATTTCAGTAAAAACTAACGTTCATATTTCTCTTTTTGATTATAATACTGATGAACGTTCAAAACAAAGCACTTTGGCAACTTACCACATACGTTTTAAAAAGCTTAATAAGCACCGTAACTTTCATGATATAATTTCTCGGTCATAATCGGTTGTTTCCGTGAACGGCCGACTGTTGTGTGACGGCAAATGCTGCGGCTGCAAGGCATTGTGGGGCAGCATTTTCTCCTCTCCTTTCGTCAAGGGAGGTCCAGTGGTTCCTAAGCTAAAGGAGGTTATAAAGGAAGTTTGAAACCTCCTTTCCTTTCATCAAGAGAATTCGAACGGCACTTATCATGGCTGCCACTGAGGGACTTCCGGGTCATTTCACTCCGTTAGGAAGGTTCCTAAGCTAAATTGACTATTCGACTGCAACCCCGGATTCTCTAAAGTACCGCAGTCTCTTCTCCTTTTGAATTCTCCTATCCACTATCCCTTAACCCTGTGACGTTTCACACAGAGGTCAAGGGATAGACGATAGGGATAGACGTTAGGAGCTGATTTTTGGACTATTCGACCGCAACCCGGGTCTGCATTGGTCTGCATCGGTGCTGACTGGAGACCGGTCTCTACCTGACCGGTCTCTACCTGACCGGTCTCAACGCTGTGTGTGTCCGTCAGGAAACAAGCTGTTTACAAGTAGTTCCAGCAAACATCCACTGATAAATTGCGATGTTAACAACCTCATGATAACCTCATATTTTTTTAACTTAGGATCGTATACCTGTGTTTAGTCTAGAAAAAGGTAAATGTGTGCATTTTATTATAAAGTTGTGTTTATTTACAGACTGTTGCAAAAACTAAGAAGCTTATAAAAATCAGGTTTAAAACTAAAAGAGCTTACAAAAAAGTAACACAATTAAAGATGTTTGGAGTTTTATTTTAGTTATTAATTTAATTTTGTGTCCAAGAGATGCTGAGTTGAAAGCGTTGTTACATACAGTTACGGCATTTCCTGTTTCTGCCGGAGAGAGGGGAGTTTGTCCCAAAGCTTGCTGCTGTATTTACTCCCTCCATCTGACAGGAGGGAGCCTCGTTGAGTTGCGAGTGTCACTCCACGGAGTTCACTCCGTCACGGAGGGGGAGTGTGTAGGGGTAGGGTGTAGGTCGTGGTTTGGGATTGGGTCTATATCTGAGGAGCGGAAAAAAACTTTTTTCTGACATTAATACTTTAATGACTATCAAAACAGTTGGTGATAATGTTGTCACTTGACTAAGGTTAGATTTAAATAGTCTATTACTTAAATTGTCTGTTGGTGTGTTCTCTTCTAATCCAATTATGAATCATTGGTACTGCATTGTATGTATTTATAATATGAGAAGTATTTACACGTAATATAAATATACAAAAGTAAACTGAAAGACTTAGTACGATGAATATATGACAGTACATGACAAACTGCAGTGTATTATGTTTTAAAGTGGAGAGCTGTGAGGATTCTTAGAGAGGTAGGGATATCTAGAAATGTGCTATACATGTCGCCACACAGTAGCTAAGATATGGCCAAGTAAATGCATAAAACAGCATTATTCTTTAACTTCATAATAATTGTATTATGTAGATCACAGGCTTAGAAATGCATGTTTCCCAAGCTCCTGCACTTTTTATTAATTAATCGCAAGCAGACAATGTATGTCCACCCTGACATGGACAGATTTAAAGTAGATTATATACATTTTCATTGCACAGTGAATAAAACATTTACATTTTCAGAAAGATATGTTATCCGTTTCTTAACAATGCATGTTAAATGGGAAAAGTGTTTTGATAATAATGAATTGCTGCAAAACATTGGTTTCCCTTCAAATATGCGAAAGTTGAACTTACCAACAAATATATCTGGTCAAAATGTCAACAATACTATAAAGTCCTCATTTGTTTAAATAGAAATCAAACAAAAAGGTTTTTCTAACTTTTCCATAAAAGTTGAAAAACACTGGGGGGACAACGACAGGGTGGACATTGTCACGACAGGGAGGACAAAGACTTTGGTTGACGAACAAAAGAACAGTTGATTAAAGGATCATACTGGTTTAAAATGTGGGGGGCTAGCATCAATTATGTACATTACTGTAAGAACTCTGGACCATCCTTTCAAACAGACCGCCCAACGTGAGCCTGTTCAGAGCCTGAGGGTGGCAAAGTGACAGTGTATGAAACCCTGTGGACCACATAGAGCCGACAGGGGGGACATTTTGACCTTCAGTTAGCATCTATGGTAGCATTTTGGGCTCCAACAAATTGTGACTAGCAAACATACTAGTCTAGTGTTTGAAGACAACTTAGAGAGTGTGTGTGTGTGTGTGTGTGTGTGTGTGTGTGTGTGTGTGTGTGTGTGTGTGTGTGTGTGTGTGTGTGTGTCAACAGGGTAAGCATGTTAAGCTTAGGAAAAGCAAGTAAGCTAACTTATCCAAAGAAAAGTATTGATTAGGAAAATCAGCTAATCACTTACTTTAGAGTTTGAGTATCCACCAATAAAGAGAGAAAGAACCTGCTTTTGAAATGTCACCAGAGTCTATTACCTTTCTTTAATGAGGCGGATTCCCGAATACGACATGGTGGACAATTATTTAAGGGACACACACAAAGTTATATTTTTTCTTAAATAAAATATGTATATATTATAATATTTATATATATTGATCAATGCACTTAAAGGTGGGGTAGGTAATTTTGGAGAAACCAGCTCGAGTGCGCTAGAATTTGAAAATACACAACCGGAACAAATCTGCCACTTCCTTACAGAGCCCCTCCTCCAACACACACGAACGCGCACATGACCAATGAGGGCACGAGATAAGTTTGTGCACAGATGGAAGGCTGACAGGCAGGTCGGCCATCCAGTCATTTTAGCCGGCCCGGCTAAAATGATTGGTCGTGCTTTTTACAATACTACGGCTTCCACAGATGACATTTTTTTATGGATTTTTTGCCAAAGCACTTAAGATATTCATTGCTATCGGGATGTTAAGAGCATTCCATGGAATATAACAAAAAGTGTATCTCGAGCCGGTTTCTCAAACTTACCTACCCCACCTTTAAATTGAGTTTAGCAAAAATATTTTTTAAAGATTTTACTTAAATTTGACTCACTCAATGTTATGGGTTGTGCTTGGAACATAGCAAAATAGCATACTTCCCATATACAAAGCTGAAAAATATCTAAATAAATTGTCAAAAGGGCAAAGTAAGGCATTTCAATAAATATAGAAAACATAAGACTAATATGTTAGGTTTAATTTGTGTTAAGTTAACATAGCAACTTGATGATGTACAGGACACCAAAAGGCACCCTACAGCGAGGAGGACCCTGTTGCATTATTATTTGTTTGTTACCATCACAGACAGAATCACAAAGCAGAAGGCTATCAGCTCACCTGTGAGTTTCCCAGCTTTCTCCTTGTGTTTGGGGTAAATCAGAGAGTACAGCTTTTCCCCTAGTGTCTCTAAATCTTCTGCTTCATCCATGTTATTCTCACATTAAGACTCTTTGTGCAGGTGTCATGTTAAAACACAACTTTTACTTTGCAATTAGCAGTTATACACAAAATGTTGACCTCTGGTAGTATTTTGGTAAACATTTTCGCACCACATACACAAAACATGCGTTCAAAAATGCACTTCTTTCTTTTTTACTATGTGCTCGTCCCCCATAAGCTTTCGTATTGTTTTAACAAATAAAAACTCCGTATTTAGGGTCAAAACAGCTGAGATTTGTAAATAAAATTTCTTACGAATGTCTGTAAACACAAGGCGCGTATTAATGACGTTCCTACGCGGGATGAGGACGTGTCCATCCGCTGGGTGTGCACATAACTAGTACTCCATTAAATAACATTTTTAACATGATATAGCGTCATAATAAACATAAAAACACGACTGTAACAATAACTCCAAATATTTATTTTATTTTAAATGTGTCAAAATGTGTTGTTGGTCGTATTTTTCTCTGTTTAACAGTATTCGTGTGAGCGCAGTGATCTTTGACTAAGGTATCGTAAACCGTCTTCCGGTCTCTCGGATCCTCTTCCTCCGCTAAAAGGTAACGTGGTCGCAACGGCTGCTAAAAGCATGATCATTAAAGTGCATTTATTGCGTCTCCCTTCTTGTATTTAGTCTTATAAAGTAAGATTATTATGTTTTGTATGTTGTTGTTAATCATATGGGGCAGAACATTTCCCTATATAGTGTATCTTATACATATATTATATATAGAACACGTCGCAGGTTAGGCCTCGTTGTGTGGAGCTAACTTTAGCTAAATGTGCTACAATGCGAACTACATGTGTTTTCTACATTTAGGGTGTTAAATGTTTAAAACACTCTGTAAAACGTGTTACAAAAATCAAAAACGGCACAAATGTACCCACTTGATGTAGTATAATTTTTAAAGATACATGAAATCAGGAGAACACGTTGAGCCAGTGTTGGTAGCCGGTGCTAGCAGTGGCTGCTGTCCGTTTTACTGGTGTTTGTTTTTTGTTAAGTAATTAAGTAACATTTCAATTTGTATTATTTGTTTCCAGGTTCATCATGTCGTCCCATTTGCAGTGGATGGTCATCAGGAACTGCTCCAGCTTCCTCATCAAGAGGAACGGACAGACCTACAGCACTGTGAGTAAATGATAGTTGTATATGGTGTATTCTGCTTAAACCTTTCCCAACTTAACATCATACGACTTCTTACAAGGGTCTGTTGTGTGGGTTTGATCACAGTGGAGTAGTTGGAAGTGGATTACTGTATCAATTGTTCCAAAAAAGTAAAGTAGGGGTGGACAATAAAGCACGGCCACAGGGTGCAATGCACACATGTCATTTAGGATGTCTTCACCTGTAAAATGTAAGATAAATAAGGATTTGTAAAAACAATAAGCCAAATCTTTAAAACACAAACAAAAAAACGGGATTACTGTGATGTAACGTTTCAACTAAATCAGAATGTTATATAGTATAACTCTTTTTTTAATATATTATAACTCGATAGCATTAACATTACATCACCATGTATACAAAAAATACTGCAAATATGACAAACGGCAACTTCCATCTCAGTGAATTAATATATATATCTCATGTTGTCCCAAAACCCAAACAATAAAAAGCAGGACATTTCCTTATTTAAGCGACTGGTCTTAACAGTGAAATAAATATGCCGTTTTTAGTCTGATGTTGCAAACCAAAGCTGTCCAGCAGGTTTATCTGAATAAACTCCTTTTATGTGACAGGAGCCGAACAACCTGAAGTCCAAGAACTCTTTCCGTTTCAATGGTTTGGTGCACAAGAAGACCATTGGTGTGCAGCCAGCTGCCGATGGCAAGGGAGTCGTTGTCGTGCTGAAGAAGCGTAAAGGTAAATATCTGACACGGTGTCATCTTTAAACACTTCTCTGTCTGTAGAAAAAAAGATTTATGTGGAGTGCATTTTCATCAGCTTCACTATGTATTTAAATCATTGGAATGGTGACAGTCAAGATGTGCACTGTACAAATGTTTTCTTTACGGTTACCTCTTTCTGTAGTTTAAAGGATATTTCACACCGGGAGCATTTTGAAGATGTGTGCTTACTTAAAATGGATTTTAAATAGAGTTGCTCATGCTCTGATTTGCAGAAAGTAAAGAAAACTATTTGACAGTTTTAAGACATTAGCCCAAATTCTTAAGATGGCTGTCTAATGTATTGATCTCTGCACTCAGTGGATTTCTGCAATCAGCTAACAAGCAGTCAACTTTAAGGAGCATGAGTTCTGCACCTTTTGAAGAAGATGTAGTGTTTTTTGCATTTTATTGTTTGATATTTTTGGATCGCTACAGCTAATGTCTTTAAATTGTTGTTGCACAGGTCAGCACAAACCTGCCAGCTCCTACGAGAAGATCACCATCAACAAGAATGCTCGCGCCACGCTCAACAGCGTGAGGCACATCATCAGCAAGAGCAAGTACAGGAAGGACCTGCGCATGGTGAGCTCAATGCCTGACTTTAAAACCTCAAATTAATTACATCATCATTTTCTACAATCGTCCTGTTTATTTGTACTTTAGAGCTTTCAGGAATATAACTTGAGTCTCCTTTGTTTTCCCAGGCTGCTCTGCGTCGTGCCAGTGCCATCCTGAAAAGCCAGAAGCCTGTTGTGGTCAAGAAGAAGCGTACCAGGGCTGCAAAGACAGCATAAACTGATACACATGATAAATCAATAAACGTTGTTTGGAAAAAAATCACTTAATTGTCCCGTGTCTTAAATGTTTGTGGATTCTAATATGCAGATATGACATGTCATTTGGTATGTTATTAAGTTATTCCCAAGTAATAATGCATAGTGGTCATGCAGTACTATTTTGAGTGTAGAAATCCATCTTTTCTGGGGGGAATATTCACAATGGAAGATGAAGTTGGATAGAAACTTTACATTAACGTTACATTTTTCTAGGTATACATTTATGTTAATTCCTGTGCTAGAAAAGGTGACTAATCTAAGAAGAATGAAGTCGGGATTATAAAAAGAACGCTCTCGCGTCAGTATAATTTTACTAGGTATACAGCACATGAGCAGATAGCAAATGCCTTTTAAGCAATACTACTGTATATTTTAAAAAGGAAACTTGGTGCTGTAGTCTGATAAATGTAATTTACACTTAAATTGACTTGCTTTTGAGGCATATGCTATCTTCTGAGCACTAAACATCCTGAAAACTGGTAGTAATTAGGTCAGGTCACTTCAGTTTGTTGCACCCTCTGTTCAACGATCTCGACCAAACATCAGAGCCTGTTGAGGTTTAGTTTCCCTTTAATTGTAGTAATGTTTGAATTGAACGACCCCTTGACCTCACTGCTCTGGTGTCCCAGTGTTCATTAGCAGGCTGTACTCCACATGACAGATATGAGCTCCATCTAATCTATAGGATATCTGTATGCATGAAACATCTGCACCCAGCTGCCACATCTTTTCACACATTATTTCTGGACTGGATTTGACACTTTACTGCAGAACGTTGGGTCCCTTGAAAGGCGCTATATAAATATCATTTATTATTATTATTATTAGAACTGATCACAGCTTGAGTTTAAACATATCATTTTCACTTGAAGTGGATTATAGTGACACAAACCGGAGCTCTTGCTTTGGCCACAGTGAGTGCTGCTGATGTGGAAACATTGGATAGATTTTTAAGCAGCCCACTGGCAGCTTTCCACTCCTGGCTTTGGAAAGATATAAACAAGTGTCCCCTCCCCGTGAGTTTAAGCTGGTATTCTGCAGCCATCACTTCCACAGGGAGGCACATCTGTGTCACGCAGTGGGACGATGAGAGGGATGGCTTGGCCTCGGTGAAGAAGATGTGAGGAGGCTCAGTCGCTATGAGGGGAATCAGGTCGGTGCTTTTCTTCATGCCCTTGGCTCTGCTGCTCCTGCAAAGTCGATGCTTCGAGCTCCAGGATACCATCCATGCACTGATCCAGGAGAACATCCACCTGCACGACCAGCTGGAAAACCTCACCCAGGCCCTCAGGGAGCTCAAGCGGATGCTCTGGCATCACTCAAATGGTACTAAGTAGAGTCTATGAAGTATGCATGAGTAAAAGCAAGTTGTAGTTGTCTAAAGGACACCTTATTATATGGAACGTTTATTTATGTTGCAAGTCCACAAAGAAACTGTGATATTCAACATATAATACTATTTAATATTCAGAGGATGACTCAAGATGTACCATCAGTATCCTATACTTAAAAACAAGATTTAAAAAAACGTACATTTTAAATGAATATATGAGGCCTGCCCAGCAAAAGAAAATCTAAAAGACGCATTGGTTACGTTTTAATAAGTTAATAGAACATATTTCGTTTTTTTATATATATTATTTTGGTGGATTTTTCTACACTTATTTTTTATTCTTTTTTTGGACTATGCTATTACAATTAATGCATTTTAAGTGTTACATTTGTATATTATTTAAAAGGTGCATCTACAAAGTCATAATTGTTATCCATATACCCTTTATCTTTTCTATTTATTTGTTACTGTTATTTCTTTAATCACACTTATTGTGAATATGCAAATAAAACCTTTACATTGAATTTGAACCTTAAGACACAGGATGTATACTATAGTCAGACTATAATTGATATAGTATACTATAGTGCATAGTTTAATCAAATATTTGGGTGATTTGATATGCTCAGTCTCCAAGGTCAGAACAGCTGCCCTCCTCCTCTTATTCTCTCATTTCCTGTTTGTGTCTGTTTCCTCTTAATCCTGTCCATGCTGTCTCGTTGTAGCTTTTTAGACGTCTGACCTCACCTAGGGGTCATTTTTATTTTTCATTATTATTTCTGTGTGTTTTGGGATTTCCACAGACCCTGATCATCATGAACACCATGAATTCCACAGTGAGGACACCCAGCACATGTGGGACGAGTGGTCCGAACACGGTGTGTATCATTACAAACAGAAACCTTTCAGAGCAAATGTTCAGCTTTATTGCATTGAGCATTCAAAGTGTGCCAACATCAGCTGCCATTGATTTCCTGTTTGCAGACAGCAGTTAGGCTTACAGGTCATGTGAGCAGCAGGGGAAATGTTAGTGAACTCGGCCTCAAACGAGCCTGCCAACAGCACAATCTGCAGGGGGGGGGGCACACATGAGGGGGGGGGGCACACATGAGTGGTGAAAAGGGGTGAATCAAAAGGTGATAGCATGTAGGAAACAGCTGGAAACAATATATTGCAGATCTCACTAAACAGTGATTCATTGTTCGTAATCAGCCTAAAACAGATTTCTATGAGATGGAGCAAATCAAATGTAAGGTTGTCAAATAATTTGATAAATAAACAGTTTATTATTGCAGTGATAACTATCCAGCTGGAATGGTTAATATAGTGATAACTCACATGTTCCTATCCCTTTGAACCCAGAAGATAGATAGATATGTGCATGTATATTTATTTTATTTTTCATGAATCTAATTGGGTTGCATTTTTTAATTATATTAATTATTTCTATGAGGGGAAATAATAATAATAATAATAATAATTCATTTTCAAACCATTTTTACCCTGTCTAATTTACCTTTTCTTATCTTTTTTGTTTCTTATTTATAATGTATTTTTTAAATAATATTCCTACAATTTTAAATAATCACGCAAAAACGTTCCCTCTTAAACACAGAATATATAGGACATTTGGATGTTTAGTTCATGTATTTGCTTTATATCCAATTGGTTATTATTACTATTATTATTTCGTTTTTTAATCTAATTTTACCACTTCTCTAACTATTCAAATCTGTAATGAATAAATTGAAGTCACTGAAGAAAAATAAATATTTAAAGATGAAAACATATGGTAATAGCGACTCATATTCTCTCCTCCTGGCAGACATCAACGCAGAGACCCACCTCTTCCTGGAGCACGCCTTTTGTGGACACGAGCTACACCACTCAGCTGCTGGTCTCCAGGCGGAGACGTCCGTCCGGCTGCTGGCGCTGCCCGGCCTCACCCTGCTGCTGCTGCTCAGAGATCTCTAGGCTCCATCCGCCTGGTGTCCATTCAGGAGAGACACACAACTCTAGATTTGTGGCTCATACTTTCACAAAGTTATTATGTGGTGGCCTTATCGTCTAGCTGCCAGCATACTGAACCCCAGAACCCCAAAGTTTCATGATAGAAATGTATAGTAGGGGTCCCCAGCACATTGGGGACTGCCGGATGCTAACTTGCATATGTTGGGCAATTTGCACAATTAGCATGAATTGCATTAATTAAGATGAATGGAATTATAACATATGTAAAGAATAGTAACAAAAAACAACTTGTTTGATTTGGATAGTTTTGGAGTGGTTATGGGGGTTATTGAGCATGCCCACAGAGAGTACAAATATTGGCATTATCTGGTCAAAACTGCCATTTTTGATCCAGGCAATGTCAGAAATGTACTCAGCATCCTCAATAACCCCCCAAACCCACTCCAAAATTGTCCAAATCAGCCAAGCCATTTATTTTACTATTGTCAACAAAGCCTATAATGGTAATTGTTGCTCATTAACGCAATTTATGGCTAATTGTGCAAATTGCCCAACATATGCAAGTTAGCATCCGGCAGTTTCTATCTGCTGCTGACCTGTACTATACATTTCTATCATAAACTTTGGGGGACTCTCTATGAGCTGGAAACTAGACTATGGGATAAGTGCATTATGCTGTGAATTGTAAAATAACTGATAAGTGAGTTTTGATATGTTTGCAGGGATTAGCTGTAGCCCAGCTCTCCCTGTTGTGAGAGTGATTATTGAGTGGAAAGGAACGACACAATCTGTGAGCAACAATCACCTCCGGGGGATTTACTGAACTGGAAGGGAGCCAGTGGATCACAGCTGGTCAGACACAGTGACTCGCTTAATTACTGCCATTCAGGTCATACGGAACTTTGTGACATTGTTGTTGTTATAAGGGTAACCAAAATAAGATAAATACATTAAAAAGGGTAACTTCTGGCAACTAAATTCATCTAAAAATGTACTTTGTCATTATTTTTCACATTGTTACGACTACTTATTTAAACTTTAAGCTAAAAACATTGAGAAACGTAAAGTAGTTCTACAGAAAACGGAGGCAATATGTGACACTGGGTCGTATGTGTTTATATGATCGAGTAGTAAAAGTGTTATTCTTTTCAAGATGTAAAAAATGTTTACTGACTTTTACTGTTATTTTTCACATAAGGCTACTCTTTTAAACTGGTCCACTATAAACACTCAGAAACATTAAGTGGTTTATATTTCCTGAGAAATAATCAGGAGGAAAGATCTTTTTCAGAGAAGACATTTGGACTAGCAGCTGGAACTAATGACAGAAACATTAAAGGTCCCATGTCATGGCCATTTCTACTGATCATAATTCCATTGTTGAGGTCTACTAAAATAGATTTAAATTGTTCAATGTTCCAAACTCACATTGGTTTCTCATACAGCATCTCTGTATAGTATGTGTATTCACTCTCTGTCCTAAACGGCTTGTTGGAGCTCCTGCCCCCCCCCCACCTCCTGTGAGCCCACTGGCCGTCTGCGAGACAGCGAAACCCAACCCAGAGTTTGTGTGTGTGCTCAGGCTGAGTTCCGCGGTGTCTCGCTGTCTCGCCGACCCCACACCAGTGAGCCAGCTCACACTCTCCCGCTCCTCGCAGCAGCGCTCCTCGCAGCAGCGAGCCTCGCAACGTCCCGCCGAGTGTGTGTGTGTGAGGAAGTCTGCGGATTGGTCCAAACGTACATAACACACAAGGGGACGGGTAATAACCAGAAAAGCATGACATGGGACCTTTAACAACGTTTCTTACGTCTGCTGCTCTGAAACAGTCCATAATGTCTAATAGTGGTTTTCACAGCCCGGCTCGTTTACATTTCAGTAGTAGAAGAACTACTCATTAATTACTTCAGTAAAGGTAGCAATACTACAGTTTAAAATACTAATTTACAAGTAAGAGTCCTGCATTAAAAAAGTGTGCTGTTAATAAAAGTACTCGACTACAACTAAGCATCAAAATATATTTGAAGTCAAAAGACTCATCATGCAGAATGGCACATTAAAGCACTTTATATTCTAGATTATTGTTTTAAAAATAGTGATGCTTGAATTGTGTTATTGCTTCAATACTGCACCTGGTAAAAGTGGGTTTTATTTGAATTACTTTATAAACTACAGAGTTGCTTAACCTATAATAGAAAAAATTGTTGTTGATTAATATTAAATTAAACATAAATAATATGAATTGACTTTCTTTGGATGCTTGGCGACAGCAATAGAAGATTTAAACCCAACACTGAGAATGATCCCCCCATTAAAGTCGTTTTTTGTGGATTAAGTTGTATTTCATCGGCAGCGAATACATATCAATTGTAAATCCTTTCTTAGCTTTTCTTTGGTCTTTAACAGTTCCAGAAGGAATGATCTGTCTCTTTAGCTGCTAAAGGCCATGTTCACCAGCTGGGTTTATTAAAGCTTTTCTTCTGCAAACTCTGCATGAAACTAAATCAAACTGTAGGTTGATGAGAGCAGATTTTGTGGATTTGAAGCCAAAAATACTGGGCTTGAAGAGGCTGAGAGACGGTAAAGCGAAAGGAGCTGCAGGATTTGGGTTTGTAAGTAAGTAAAACTTTATTTATATAGCACCCTTCTCAACACGAATGTACAAAGTGCTTTACAGTACACAGTACACAGGACACAATTCACAGTACAACTATAACATGTAGAATAAAAGGCATACAACAACAGCAGGTAAAACATAGGATAAAACACCAATGAAAGACAGCTACTAACTCACCTCCTCCTGCCTGTCGGAAAAGGTGGGTCTTTAACTGCCCCTTAAAAATCTCAACTGAGACAGAGGCTCAGTTCCACTGCAGCGCGGAGCTCGCTTTAAGTACACATTTGTGCTTTAAGTACACATTTGAAACAAACTGCTAAATTCTGAACATAAGCAAGAACAACAGTTTGTTTTGGTTGTTTTTTAACAAGGAACACAACGAAGGAAAATTCAGTCAATTCATATAATACAATAATAAGAAAATAATAATTCCCTCTGTGGCAGGCAGAGACAAACTGTCCTGCAAGAATGCAGCTCTCTTTATTTTCCTCGAGTACTACTTTGAGTTTTTCATTTTTTTTAAATTGAGGATGCTTGCTATAGAATTCTTGGAAGAACTGTTTCCGTACAGGTTTACATGTTTGGCATTGTGTGCTGCTCTGTTTCCACAGCAGTTCCTCCACACAGATGGTAGCCATGTTTTCTTGTGCCTGCCTGTTTCTATGGCCAGGCTGACTGTGCTCAGGTAGGCTGCCACTGTGCACTCTCTTTTTAGAGCCCGATAGCATTGCATTTCACTTTGTCTTTGGGATTTAGTGTTCCAATAACTGAGGTCGTTCTTTTGTGTTTTGTGGTGGTAGGAGTGGGGGTCAGTTTCTTTTCGATGTAGCCAATATTTAATTGATTGTTTCTGGATTTGTATTAATAATGGAAATGTGCATAATTCCGCTCTGCAGGTGTTGTTCTCCTGTGAACCTGTAGGATGCTCTTGCAAAACTCATTGTAATCATTTTCAATTGGACGATTTTCCCATTTGTCAAATTGTACGTTTGTTTGAGGGCCCCAAACTTTGCTTCTAAAGAATAGGATGGCTTCTAATGCTGATTTAAAGTGGACCTATCATGCTATATTTGAATAATATAGTGTAGGACCATACCTATATAAGGCATATTTATACTTTTTTTTTTTCAAAATACCAAACAGATCATGCATTTTAGCCATGCCTCATTTTGCTCAATTTTACATTTTTTAGCTCTGTTTGTGTAAGGGCAGATAAGGGCAGAACAGCACCATCTACTGGCCTGGCATATGTACTACAGCGTCTCCAGCGCTTTCGAACGGCAATGGCCATGACTGTCTCCTCCTGATTGGTGGAGTTGGCCCAATAGCCGTAGTGCCACTGTCCTGACGTCAGGAAAGTGTTCAAATCTGGATCAGTTTTTATCAGATCCGTTGCAGCCCCTTTTTTAGAGATTTGGGTATGGAGGAAAATAGAGAGGGTTGTGTTTTCTGACACTTGGTGAGTTCCCTGGAACACCGGGGACACATATTCATGTATAAAAGACGTACAAAAGTGCATTTTGCATGATAGGTCCCCTTTAAGTTATTTAAGCCAAATGGAATTTGAATGTGAATTTGTCTTTTTATTGCATAAAATGGCCTGCGTGCTTTCTCTCTCAGTTCATTGACAGCTTGATTAAAACTTCCAGTGGAACTTATTTTCAGGCCTAACTAATTATATTCTGAAAAGTTGTGTATGTGTCCCAATTGTACAGTGATAATTGTTTGCCTGACATCTGGATCTCTTTTGAAATACATTGTCTTTTTTATGTTAATTGCCAGGGCCCAGGTCAGACAGCAACATTTGAGTAGGCTATGTTTAAACTCTGTTGAATTCCTTTTGTCTGCAGTACAGCAGGAATTTGATCCCCGTTTAGTGAAGTGTGAGACCAGTGGCCTGTGCTATGGAGCAGGATTTTCGGTTAGCGAGGTAACTTCAGGGTTAACTCTGGGTTTCCGGTCCTACGACGCAGGTTCACTTCTTACCGGGGTAGATCTCCATGGTAACTTATGCTGAACACCTAACCTGCTCCGGAGCAGGTTATGTTCCAAATAAGAGATCAACTCAGTGAAAGCACTGCCTGCTGACCAATCAGAGCTCACTGCCTGCTGACCAATCAGAGCTCAGTGTGCAGAGTTTAAAGCCATCAAGTCAGCTTCTCGAGCCGAAACACTCGAGTCAAATATTAAAGTCAGATCCACTCATGTCTTAGATGGGGCAGTGATATCATAAAACTGTTAATGTACGCATTCAAACACTCGGTAGTTGTTTTTGTTTTACCAACTGTTCTGTGTTCACCTTGCAGGTGCAACTATGTTGCTTTTGTCCTGGATAAAGTGTTTAAGTCATCGATGTTTAAAGATTAACTTCTTCATATTTGTCTAACATGATAGTTTACTTTTAATTCATGAAGTATGACGCTGCGCTGTCAGAACGCTTGTCCATGTTTGTGATTGGTCAAATGTTGCTAACCCCGCCCCTTTCACGTCAACGTGCTCTCAGCCGAACAGAGAAACCCTGGCTTGAGTTACTGAGTTCATAACCAGCGTCGTAGGACCGCTTAGCGAGATCTCGTTTGTTAGGGTTAGTTAAGCCGGGTAATTCAAACATATCCAGGGTCTGTTGAACTGGCTTCGTCGTACAGGCCACAGGTGCTGTGGACACATATTGAGTGGTGCAGCTTTAACATCTCTGAGCTCCTTTTTATTTAATGGTCCTTCATTCCTAGCTAGGACAAATCTGATAAATAAAAGATAAGACAGACAGTGAGTCCAAACATGTTTATTCTTCGCACTACTTTAAATGATCAGCACATATAAAAGTTATAAAATTAACGAAAGTCAGTTGGTGCTGCAGGGTTTGTATTCTACAGAGTGATACACATTAATTATACTGAAGATGCACATGAAGGAAAACAGGGAATGTGTTATACCACAATGAATAAATAGTTGACATTCACAGCACAAACAAAACATTGACATCCACATCATTCTCAGCATGGATCATCATTCCTAGATACTAACATATTCATTATAACTGATGGTTACGTGGAGTGGTCACTGATATTCTGTGTAAAGCTGCAGCATAAAACTGAAAATATATCTCCAACTATTTTGATAATATAGTTCAATTCATGCCAAAATTGTAGAAAATGCCGCTTTCAGCCTCTCAAATATGGCGATTTCCTGCTTTTCTATGTTTTTTTTAATATCATATTTAAGTGAATTTATGTGGGTTTACCTGACAAAGGGAGACATTTAAATAAACCTGTGTGTGTGAAAAGGGCATGTTCTCTATGTTCAACCATTTTATAGATCTATGGATTATTTGAAATGATTATCAGCAGATTAGTCAAAACTGAAATAATCATTGGTGGCAGACATAGTTTTCTGTGCGTTTACTTTTAAATGCTTCTTTTGTGTTGCTGTGCGAGTTGTAACAGGGCAGTCCTGGCTCGGTCCGTCATCACTACAGGGGTCCACATACATTATATTATCTATAGTCCATGCAAACTGAGCGCATGTTTCTCAAGCAGATCGTGCATGTTAGCCACTACGGCTCTAGTCTATATCCAGGTCCGAGTCCTCGTCGCTAACGATGGTCTGAAAGATGGCTCCGTTGCGGATGATTTTCTGGATGTTTGGCAGCTTGTCGGGCAGAAGGCCGTACTCCTGCAGCAGGGCCTCCAGGTCCACGGCGAAGAAGTCCTCCCCCAGCTGATCCGTGACACGCACGAAGTTCCCGATCAGCTCCCCTGCTTTGTAGACGAGCAGGGCGGGCAGAGCGCTGTCTCTGAACAGAGCGCTGGTGCTGATGGCCGAGCTGCGCACGCTGCAGAATTTCACCAGCGGGTACTCCTGAGCCAGGCACATGAGGCTGCCCCTCATGGCCTCGCAGCCTGGCACCTCGGGCTCATAGATGTGGATCACCACCAGGATGCTCTTGTCCTCCTTGTCCAGAGCCTCCAGGAATTCCTCTCCACAGCTCAGCTCGTAGACCTGAGCGAAGCGCTTGCCGCGGCAGAGCTGGCGCCGCATCTCCTCGATGCGCTGCATGCGGTAATGCTGGAGAAAGTCTTCGTCATCCTGTCCTTCCTGCAGCATGTTGTACTCCTGCACGGTCATCTGTGGGGCAGACAGAGAGGAACACATTTAGTTAGGATAAGGAACAGTTTGACCAATTGGGAAATATGTTTTCTTGCCAAGAATATGAAGACTTGATTTTATGTAAACTAGCTCAACCACCATTTGCCATAATCTATCATTCTGGCAAATTAAAAAGAAGCAATCAACAACCTTTACCACCTAATCCAACTTGTTTGGCATTGGTATTGAGCAATATGACAACGTGATGAAATTATATTTTGTTTATTTAGGAAAGAACAAATGCAGACGCTAGCATCTGACAAGCCTTTTGCAATATTACGGGTGGGTAAAATCTTAGTAGAGTTTGGAGGGAGGAAGTCGCAGGACGTTTTGTTTGAGTTCTGGAAAGTTCATGTGTTTTGTGGGGTGAGACATCTTGGGATTTGAAGCCCACATTGAACGTAAACCAAAAAACAAGGTGGACTGGAGTCACCACAGGATCATTATTGGCTCTCACTGTTTCACTATGTGCCGTTTGTGATTGGCTGCTGAGTCAAGTGATGTGCTGTTTACACAGGAATAGGGTTGCAAAGGGGCGGAAAGTTTCCGGTAAATTTCCGGAAAGTTTCCGGAAAGTTTCCATGGAAAGTTAAGCTGGGGAATTTTGGAAATATTCGATGCAAAATTAAACAAAAAAACATGACATTTCAACAGATTTTTTTTTAAAAAGTAGAACAGAACAAGTTTTAATTATTTTATTGAACAATTATTTGTTTCATTGAAGAACGAAAACAGGAATGTTGAGTTAAATGTTACTCATCCTCCCCAACCCCACTCATTAAAAAATGAACAAAAATGCACCCCCCATCCAAAAATCCCCACAAAGTCCCATTCAAAATGTGAAATGAAAAGAGCCCTTCTCCCTCCAAAAAGTCCCATTAAACATGCAAATCTTCCTTCAAGCTATCCTCTGCATTTTTGCTAAACCCTTTCAGTCAATGGGCTCTTCCTGGGCCTCATCAACATCCAACTCTGAGTCTTCCTCTTCAGTGTCACTGTCCAGTCTTGTTGAGGATGGCTGTGTCAGGCTCAAAGACCCTTAGGTTTGCCCGAATGCCAACCAGTTTTTCCACTCTCACATTTGTGAGCCTGTTGCGAACCTTTGTGTGGTCTCAATAGCCATGCAGTAAGCAGTGTGCTATGGCATGGATATTCAAGTGTACTTGAATGGCATCTGTTTGTTTTAGTCAAGATTATGCTAAAATATACTTTCCCCAACTATATTTTAGTTCCCTATGAAGAGCCAACCTTCAATTTAGAAAATTCCCAGTTTATTCCCATAAATTCCCGTTTATTCCCGTGGAAAGTTTCCATCTTTGAAAATTCCCGGAATTTTGCAACCCTACACGGGAACAAAACGGGTTGTATCCGCTACTTTTCTCTTTCGTATAGCCCGTACGTTCACACGAGGCCGTAACGGAACCGCGGAAACGGACCCCAAAAACGATAACGGGTCCGAAGGTGGATAGATCTGCGGACGGAACGCTCTGGGGGGCCAAACGGCTCCGTGTGTACGTCCTATACGATCATTTTCCTGATAACGATGAAGCTATAGACCCACCTCTCCCCACCTCTGCTGCTCACTGCTGTAGCATGGTCAGTAGCTACTGTCAGTAGCTACTGCTACTGCTACTGCTACTGACCATGCTACAGATGTTAGTGCAAAAATCTACAGCTCCTCTACCACAACCATCAGCAACAAGTGGACATGGAGAATTACATGAACTACTACATGTTGCTAAATCCACCGCGGGGCATAAACAGAAGGGCAACCAGGCAACCATGGCAACCATGCTCGGGGGTCTTCTTCGCTGCTTTTGGTGTATTTTGTGTCGGAAGAACAGCGCCACTTACAGGCCCGGCATATGTACTACAGCGTCTCCAGCGGGTCCAGCGGTCTCGTGTGAAGGGACACGTTTATTGAGCCGTATCCGTGTGAACGGAAGACTTTTTTGATATCGAATTCGGTTTGTTTGCGTTTCGTTTGCGTTCCTGTGTAAATGGGGTCTGAGACACCTAGTGTTAAATTCAGAGCAGTGTTAGGATCAACATCAATCCGGTTTGAAAATGTTTACCCTGACCCACCCCCAGTTTATACAGCTCATAGGTCTGTGCAGTAAATATGGCTGAACAACCAGCTTAGCTTACAAAGTGATATGTGTCCCTAAATGTACTCATGCATATTAGGCTGTTTAAGAACCTAAAGAATGAAGTTGCAGACTCCACTGTGTTAATCAGGTTGTTTCTAATTAACATCTAGTCTATATATATCCTTTTCAAAAACAGCAGGTGCTCCATTATCCAGGGTGACCCAGTTTTTAGATGGAGTCACCCACCAACTGCAAGTATGGATTGAGGAACAAGACGTTTAAATAACCGTCCTCACAGGCTTTACTTTCCTATGTGGATCTCTTTTCTTCTTCATACTTACTTTGCCTTTGATCTTGTCCTGCAGCTCCTTCTCTTTCAGTTTGTCTTTCTCCTGGTCGAGGTCGGAGCGGCAGGTCATGGACAGTTTCTTGATCAGCCTCTCCATCTCTTTCTTCTGCTCCTGTTTCTGCTCCACCTCAAGCTGCTTGTACTTCCTCCAGTCATTGATGACCCCCTTTGGTCCTGACAGAGAACAGCAAGTGTCACTCTCACTGTATTTCCAATATGAAATCATGCAGAAGTCTTATTAGAACTGTTTTTGGTGTGTATGTGTGCTGGTGTTATTACCTGTGTTGACAGCACTTCCATCAGGGCTGTAGTCGATCTCCGGCTCCTCCACGTTAGCTTCCCGGATGGTTTTTTTCTGTCCCTCCTCATCCTCGTTTTCGCTGCCTTCGTCCTCGCTGCTGCTGCAGTAGTACTGCAGCTTCTCCCCCAGAATCCTGTCGTCCATAGTCGTCATGATCGCACCTGAACACAGCAGGAATCATGTGTTAGGGCACAGATTCAACTCACTAATTATACAACTTAGAACAGGTCACAATGCTAGGATAAAAAAAAAAAAAAGGTTATTCTTTCCATTCTACATTTGAATTGTATACATCTGCTTTGTCAGGCAAACAAAACATATGTTTATATCACTGCATTTTTTGCATCCATATAGAGGTACCAAAAGCGAACTTCACATTCTTATTTGACTTGCCACAGCCATTCCTCAGGTTGACAGATGCCTTTGCTCCGGGTCATTTGACTGATCATTTGCATTTCAGTTGACAGAAACACAGAACTACCATTAGCTTCATCTTTAAAGCCTCATAGATAACACATCTAGAGATTACCCATAGCTTCATGGCACAATAGCTTTAGCACAGTTTTCAGTCAATGGAGCATAGTAATCCAGATCGACAGCTATCGGAGGTCGGTGTGAAAGGGTTTATTTCAGAAATAGGACATAAACACAATACATACATAGCTTATAGTAAAGTGTGTCAGCAAAACGTGTGCTGAGAGGGCTTTAATGGTGCACTGAGCCGTGTGTAATCCTTCTTCTGTGCACAGATGGACAGACAAGGAGGCACACATCCCTTAGAAATCCCACTCAGTATTCACAGGTCATGCAGCAAAATGGAAGATAATAGAAAGCCTAACAAAAAACCTACAGCTCTTTTGTGTGATAGTGTTGCCATAACATGAAACAAGACAATATATCTCAGCTATGTGACAACTCCGAAAGCTCCCGTGAGCTAAACTTGATTCTGATTCTGGATATCTCTCCTCTGTTGGAATAAAATGCATTGAACAACATGTAAACAGTAGGAGCAAAGGCCTGCTGCCAACACCTTATTTCATGTCAATACTCTCCCTGTTGCGGTGAGAGATAAGATAGCTAAACCGGCTAGATATTGTTAGCAAGCTCTTGGCTAATTTAGCTATTCCGTTTAGCATCTAAAGGCAACTCAAAAGAGGATAGAGACAATCCAATTATCCTCATTATGAAGTAGAAGACAGCTAGCGTTAAAGAAAGTGAGCCAGGTTAGCTTAAGCAGGCTAAGCTAGTTCCTGTGACAACCAGAAACATTAACTAGCAATACACAGATTTTAAAATATATTCACCAACATATTACCCCGCTAAGAAATAATAAAATAAATCCATTAATAATGTTGATTGTTTTAGGATCTTACCTTGATTGTATGACCCGCTACCGTCAGTGAAATGTGACAACTCCCAAAGCTCCCGTGAGCTAATCTGCTAGCTTAGCTGCAGCAACCCCCCGTCACGGATGTAGACAGAGGAGTGAGTGCAGGAGGCGGGGCTCCGTCATCAGGAGCCCGCCTTCAGCGAGCTGTCTGTCAAAACTGACCTGGCAACCATAGGTGTCATTTAATTATATAATTTATGTATTTATTTAAACAAGGACCATGCATACAAATACATTAATCTCAGAAAAGAAAAGAGATGACTTATGCATTAAAAAAAAGAGGTAGTTCTGAACTTCTGTATTGAATTGAATTGGGAGGGATGTCCGGTGCCTTGCTCAAGGGTACCACGGCAGGGCAGGAGGTGAACTGGGACCTCTCCAAGTAGCAGTCCACACTCCATATTTAGGTCTGGTCGGGGACATGAACCGGCGCCCCTACGGCTCACAGTCCAAGCCCCTGCTGACTGAGCCACAAATCTCTTTGTGTGAAAGTATCTGCATGTTCTCAGGAACATGGGATGTATGTGCTAGTACTCTGCTTAAGTACAATGTTCAGGCATTTCTATTAATCACTTATATATTGTTACTTATATGCAGTGGTGTAAAGTAACTAAGTCAATTCACTCAAGCTCTGTATTTTGAGGTAGGCCTACTTGCTTTACTTAAGTATTTCAATGTTGTGCTACTTTGTACTTCTACCCCACTATAATTCAGAGGTAAATATTGTACTTTTACTCCACTACATTTATGTAATAGCCTACATTGAGTTTGTGGATAAACAATCTAATCAAGTGTTAAATCAGACTTTAGTTCCACCTGGAGTAAATTCACAAGCTACCCTGCAGTATACAAAGTCATTCAAACTAGCTGCACCCTTACCAGCTTTGAGAACACTTTAATGATCAATCATTATAAAACATATATTATTCTGAAATGGACCAATCTGCACAATGACTACTTTTACTTTTGGTACTTTAACTTTATTTGATGCTGATGCTTTTCTACTTTTACTTGAGTAACATTTTGAATGCAGGACTTTGACTTGTAACACAGTATTCCTAGACTGGTACTTCTACTTTTACTCAAGTACAAGATCTGAGTACTTTTTCCACCTCTGCTTATATATTATGTGTTTTATGTTGGCAGCAGACTGGCCATGGTGCTAAAGCAAACTGAATAACTACCTATGTTATATTTACGTAAAGCACATTGGTTGAAGCTGAGTAACAAAAACAGATTGGAGAGTTTGACATTTAGGGTGCGATTAGCCGAAACAAATATGTGCAACGCATATAATACACTCCAGACTTGATTTAAAATCAGTTAAAAGACAAGTTAGAGCAACAAGAGATATTATTAATTTTGTATTCAATAACATATGATCATCATATATACAGTATTTTGTATACAAAAAAGTTCACATCGTGGTAGACATACAAAGTTATACAAAATTACATCAAAGAAACAAATAAAACATAATAAATAAATAAAAATACAGTTTCATACTTCAGATTAAATATTTGTTAAATACACACTTAGTTGTGATTGCCTTTTTTATTCATAACGTTTTTATTAGTGCTACTATATTGTTTTAATTATTGGTAAAACAAATTGTAATTGTATTGATATCTCTTAAAAATAGTCACAGAAAACTGATATCACATTGCATACAGCTACCAGTGAAATACATACAAATAATCATTAAAAAGGGTGGTGAGCATATAACCATTTGATTTTTGATCGGGAAAAGTGTCCCGACCACTTTCAAGACAAAGTGACACCCATGCTGGCAACCACCAGAGGGCAGCAGAGTTCAAGTAATACATATAGCATGCATGATGAATCTAAAGAGAAGACGAAGGAAGGGTTATTATGTTGATCGAACAATACACATCATCTGTGTTCCCTGCACCACAACACAGAGCAGGGGCTGACACAGAATCAATTTGGGCACTGCACACAGAGCTTCTCGCAGTGGTGGAATGTAACGTTATTTACTCAAGGAATGTACTTGAGTATAATTTTGGGGTACTTGTACTTTACTTGAGTATTTTCCTTTTCTGTTACTTTGTACTTCTACTTCACTAAGTTTCAGAACGAAATGTTGTACTTGTATTGCCTTCTTTATTTGGCACCTTTAGTTACTTTTTCACCTATACAAGTTATGATATATATTTACTAAGAATTCTCTCAATGCTTTCCAAATAATTGCTCCATATTGACATATTTATATAATAACCCAACACATTTATAAGAGGCATTCTGCATAAGTGTTTTTACTTTTGATAATTGAGTATACATTTAGCTGATAACATTTCTGTAATTTTACTTAAATCATATTTTCAACTCTTACTAATTGAGTATTTGAAGACTGTGGCATTAGTACTTTTACTTAAGTAGAGTACTTTTTTCACCACTGGCTTTTGGTAACAGATGGAACATTCTCTCAGTGAATTGGATTGTGACCTCTCCATGTATTTCTTGTATGTGGGAATGCTATGGAAATGTTTAATCAAAGGCCAAGTTGTTAGCATAAATGCATCCCCAGGTGGCAGGAATACTGATACCAAACATCAAGTTAATCAGGACAGTTGTTGTTGAAATATTTTGCAGTGACTAACTAACCAGTGTCAGCACATTTCCAATTAACCATAAGTCAATAGTACAATCACTGTTGTCTTTATCCAGATGTCACAAATTAAAAAACTAATCAGGTGGCTTTACAATGTGTTCAGTATATGACACCTTTGTCCTCAGACATTACATCTAGGGGTTCCTTCAAAGCTTGTATAGCTCCTTAGCTCTGGGGCAGTTACTGACCTGGACCCTGATTTATTTCACATAGAAGTGAAGTTCAAAATAATGATTTATGTTGCATACATGGTGAACAACAAGGAGAGCTGTGAAAAACAGGAACCTATTTAGGTTTTTTCTATAGTTTTGAATAGAAAATAGAACACATGCTATTCTTAAAAAAAAAGTTAAAGAGAAATATTAGGAACACATTTTTGGATGGAGAGAACTGCATCTGGGAATTAGACATTACATTACATGTAACTTGTTAGATGCTTTTATCCAAAGCAACTTCCATACATTCAGCACTAGGCAGTCCCCACAGGAGCAGCTTGGGTGAAGTGTTCCCAGGGACACAACGACATGCTGACTGCAGTGGGACTCAAACTTGCTGATCAGAAGATCGGTGCACTATCCCACTGAGCCACAGCCTCCAAATAAATAGAGTGGGTTTTTGTACATTATACTTAAAAACACAAATACAGGGGTGGAAAGTAATTAAGTACATAATACTCAGGAACTGTACTTAAGTACAAACAAAGTGGGTACTTGTACTTGTATGTTCACATTATACTACTTGTATTTTTACTCCACTACAATTGGTTGGCACTACATTTACTCTACTTGATTAGTTACTTGTTACTTTGCAGATTTAGGTTATTAATAACAAATAATAAATCAGCTAACTATATTATATATACTTATATAGTATTGCTGCTTTTACTTTAGTAAATAATCCGAGTATGTATTTCACCTCTGCAAAAATACAACTATTGCTTAGTTACAACACTGCTACAGCTTCTACCAATAATAGAACATATAATAATTAATAATTTGAATACAATTGTGATAAGAGATACTTATAGTTGACTTAAAAAAAACATATAGCCTACTGTTGAAGTTAAAAATAGGAAGTGGAAGGACAGGGATTGGAGGAGTATAGGAAGAGGAAGCGCAGGAGGAAGAGATGGGAAAAGGAGGACGAGAGAAGAAGTGAGAGGAGGAGTCTGTTTGTTGACATCGGACGAAAACGAAAATCAGATGAGTGAAGACTGATGAAAAAAACTTCATTTCTCGCCGTCATCAAGACATATAGCCTTGGCAAAAGCTAAGGTAAAGCACCGCCTGATGGGCTGCCACTCAGTCACCTGTGACCGCTGTCTGTTCACTGTGGTTCCACACATAGCTCGTAGCTAGCGCTGGTCCCACTAGCTATGTTAGCTAACACCATAGCAGGGAAAGTCACCGTTAGCCACAAGCTAATTCTGACGCTGAGATGCACTGCTGACACCGTATCGGCAAGTTGAGGCTTAACTTGGAAAACACATGTTTGTCTCTTTGATATTTGTGTAGGTATGATTGAATAGGTTTATAGTTTGTATGTGTTATTCAGTAGCTATCTAGCGGCAGTGTTGTTAAAGTAAAACTGACAGTGTAGCTAGCTAGAAAGCTAGCTAACTGTAGTCTGCCGTGTCTCCCAGGGTTTACTGCTGTGTGCTGAACTAACAGACCTGTAGTACTAACTTCGAGACAGGACAACTTCACTCACTAACTTCCTTTTGTCAGCAGGACATTCAGCTTGGTATAGATAAGTAAGGATAATTGTGTTTGTAACGTTAATGTTGAAACAAGTTGTTAAAAAGAACGCAACATTGGTGGCAAGCAGTATCAGCAGTGGTCTAAAGTAAGTACATGTATTCAAGTATTGTACTTGTGAGGTACTTGTACTTTAATTGAGTATTTCCATGTTATGATACTTTGTAATTCTACTTCACTACAATTCAGAGGTAAACATTGTACTTTTACTCCACTACATTTATTTAATACCTTTAGTTACTTTGCATATATGGATTAAGGATCCAAACATGATCAACACTTACATCAGACTTTAGTTCCACCTGGAGTATTATTCACAAGCTACCCAGCAATACATACAGTAGTTAGTTCATCAATGATTATAATGACAACATATATATATGATTCTGAAATGGGTAAATCTGCATAGCGATTACTTTGGGTTACCTGGTACTTTTGGTACTTTAGGTATATGTTGATGCTTATACTCTTTGACTTTTACTTGAGTAACAACTGCTTGTTGATTGCAGGACTTTAACTTGTAACAGAGTATTCCTACACTCGGGTACTTCTATTTTTACTTAGGAAAAAAAATATCTGAAGAACTTCCACCTCTTCAAACTAGTAGCACTAACATAAAGACATGACAACTTAAGTTACTATTTTCATTTGTTAGGAGTCATTCAGCTTGATATAAATAAGTTAGGATAATTGTATTTGTAAAGTTCATGTTGAAACAAGTTGTTAAAAAGAACACAACATTGGTTGCAAGCAGTATCAGCCGATACGCATGACGACTAGCTCTCTAAAGAATGGACAAATCGGAGATTATGTCTTCAATTCCATTTTTCACACATGGAAAATATAGTAAGGGTTTTTTGTAACATCATTGACCTATAATGTGTTGTTTATGACCAGGGGTGGAAGAAGTATTCAGAATCTTTACTTCAGTCAAAGTACTGATACATTATTGTCAAAATACTTCATTACAAGTAAAAGTCCTGCATTCAAAATCTTAATTAAAGTGGACCTATCATGCTATATTTGAATAATATAGTGTAGGACCATACCTATATAAGGCATATTTATACTTTTTTTTTTTCAAAATACCAAACAGATCATGCATTTTAGCCATGCCTCATTTTGCTCAATTTGCACTTTTTTAGCTCTGTTTTTGCAAGGGCTGATTCAGTGAGAACAGCACCATCTACAGGCCTGGCATATGTACTACAGCGTCTCCAGCGCTTTCAAACGGCAATGGCCGTGGCTGTCTCCTCCTGATTGGTGGAGTTGGCCCAATAGCCGTAGCGCCACCGTCCTGATGTCAGGACAGTGTTCAAATCTGGATCAGTTTTTATCAGATCCGTTGCAGCCCCTTTTTTAGAGATTTGGGTATGGAGGAAAATAGAGAGGGTTGTGAGTTCCCTGGAACACCGGGGACACATATTCATGTATAAAAGACGTACAAAAGTGCATTTTGCATGATAGGTCCCCTTTAAGTAAACGTACAAAAGTATTATCAGCAACATGTACTTAAATTACAAAAAGTAATCATTGTGCAGAAAAATTGCCTTTTGGTGTGTATATTATATTTACGCATGTGATATTTTCTAGATAATATTGTTGCATCAAGTAGCATTTAACTCGTGGACAAACACAATTCTGACTGACTTTTTTAGCAAAATATTTGACTCTTGTGTTTAATATATATATATATAATTTTTTAGAGATGCATTTTGTTAAAAGTAGTCCAAGCAGTTAAATAAATGTAGTGGAGTAGAAGTATAAAGTAGCATATCATGGAAATACTCAAGTAAAGTATGTACCTCAAAATGGTACTTAAGTACAGTACTTGAGTAAATGTACTTACTTCCCTCCTCTGTCTATGACTTGGATGTTTCGACTAATATTTGGAATGAATGTCATGACTTTGTTCGCTAAGTCTCTGACTCAGTGTATATGATTTGAATCCGTTTATTTCTTTGGTAGTCAAATGGTCAAAGGGAAACTTTTTGTTGCTGATTTCCACCAGAAGCAAGCTCCTGTGAAAAGACATGTCCTAACTTTGTTCGATGAATGTCTCCTCAGGTCCCCTGCACTGCCCTGTCTTTAATCTGAGCCGGAGACAAAGAGGCTAACATGGCAGCAAAAGCAGGAGACAACCCTGACAGCCTCATGACTCTGGCAACCATCTTCTGCCTGAGGAACCTTAGGAAGACCATGTGCTACCAGGGATTCAGGAACAAGCTCTGTCTGCGCTCGGACATCTTCCTTCCCAGCGAGATCTGCGACAAGTTGGTCAACACGTACGTCACATGATACATCTGCAATCATTCCATTCATCTACATTTCCATTCTCTCAAAATGCCTCATCATCACAATATTACATATTCCATGTTTTTTTTGTTTTTTTTACAGATACATGGAGTTGGTCCACACAGATAGTAACTTTGAACCAGAGGAAAGCTTCTTCCAACTGTTCTCAGACCCTTGCAGCACCAGACTGACCAGGGTACAGCTGAGAGAAGACTTCGTACGGGACAGAGATCTGGAGGCCATTCAAAAACAGGTGGGGTTTTTCAGAAAACTGTGATTGAATCTCTCATCATCCAGTCCACCTCTGTGAAACAGCTCGACTAGTAAACTTAGATAATGGAAGTACCTGTAGCCATTCACCTTTTTGCTCACTTTAGGCCTCAGTCGTGATTTCGTAGGCATCATCGTTTACACAGACACAGCATATCCTGCGCTAAGTGGTCTAAACTCTTTCTGTATATTTTGGTTAGAATCATACACTCTTATTTTGTCTATGGTTTTAATTTGTCTGCTTGTATAATGTCAGACAGAATGTGGCACCTCTTCTTCAGAGGTGAAAAAACTTGAAATAATAAGACAACAGTGTGAAAAATACAGCTAAACAGTTCACTCACAACTTAAAACAACAGCATTGCTGTTAACAAAGAAGAAATCCCATTACAGCTACTAAATAACTACATTACTTTACATTAGTTTCATTTCTTTTTTGAGCCAATAGACACATCTGTTATGTTTAATTTTCTTTTTTGAGATACATTGCATTGTAAGTAAAACTGGGGCTCCTATCCCTCTTTTCATAACAACCAAGAGCTCAATAACCCAGTGTAAGAGCCATCTTAATGAAAGGTCATGCTTGGTTTGAAGCTGTCACAATGATGTCTTATTTAATGTGTGTGCCAAAGGGTGTTGCTGTCCTATTACCGAGAGTACAGGTATTAATGCTGTGTCATGTCACATATTTGGGTGTGTCGGACCTAGGGATGGGTATCGTTTGAAATTTATCGATTCCGATTCCCCGTTTCGATTCCAAAATTGTAAAAGAAAGAGGTCATACGTTTAGATAACAAAAATATCTTTATTCTTTTAAGCTTTAACTGACATTTTTACAAATAAAAAATATACATGCAATACAAATGTATTACACAATAGCTGTGCTTTATTTGAACTGAGCTATGCCTGTGGCAAGCTATTAACAGGCATTACACTGTGCCTTGTCTTTTTCTTTATTAGTGTAGTGGAGCCTCACTTTAGAGCGTTTACCGCGACCCATCTTTGGTGTTATGAAGTGACTGAGCTCGTGAGCTGTCTACGGGAGGGCGGGGGGAGCCTCGCTGCGGGGCAACTGTGGACCTCTGTCGCCTGTCAGCGCAACTTACATGATGCCGTTTAAAAAAATTAAGGGCGGTGCCGGCCGTCAGCGAACCGAGCCGGCCGTCAACGGCCCTCTGACGACCGGCCGCTCTGTGATTCTCCAGAACACACAGATGGCCAGTCCGCCCTTACCCTGTATTCCACCGGGGCGCCGCGGCGCAGACGGACCCGGTGGAATACAGGTTCTACTGCGTTTAGGAACCGTTAAGCAGAACCGAAATTGTGTATTTTGTATGGGTACCCGGTACCCGGCATTTTCTTATCGGTTCTCATCTGGAACCGAGTTTTGGTTCCCAACCCTAGTCTGACCCCAGAAGGGCATAGGGTTTTTGACCGCCCTAGCACGAGTGTGTAAGTCCCCCAATGATAGTTTGTTCAGGCAATGAATAAAATCTGAATGGATGTGGACTTTATTATGCACTGAGACCATAGATGGATTGTATTATGCTGCACCTGATAACGAGCCCACCAATTCTTAATTGAAGCAACAAACAAACTTATCCACACAGTATAGCGCATCAGCAAGGTCATTCCTGGGACTTAGAACACCACAGAGTAGCTTTAGTATTATGCTAAAGCTCCTATACCCAGTCCTTGATGAGTGCAGCATATTTAGGTCAGTATGGTTTTTAAATGATTCAGTGATCAGTCATTTGTCGTATATGTGTTCCAACAGGACCTGATTGAGCTCCACCTCACCTACTGCAACAGTCTGTCCTCCCGCAGCCTGAAGTCCCTGATCAGCTTCCGTGAGACCTTGGTGTCTCTGTGTCTCTTCGGCTGCAACCACATCTTCTACAGGAAGGGCGGTGCCCCACTCGCATGCAACGAAGACACTGAGGATGAGGAGGAGGAGAGCCCTGCTTCCAGGCAAGCTTTAGAGACAGACTTTAACTTCCAGGGCTTCAACCGCCTCAGGCTGCTCAACTTAGGCGGCCTGCCAGACGAGGTGGATGCTGAGACGCTGCTCAAACCCCTGAAGTCGCTCACCTCACTAGATCTGTCTAATGTACAGTTGCTGGGAACAGCTTTTCTCACCCAGTGGAAAGACAGACTTGCGTCTCTTGTGCTCTACAACGTTGACCTGTCAGAGGAGCTGGTCAGTACCATTGTGGAGATGGTAAATCTCAGGTAAGGTGGGAGGGGGCTTTAATGTACACTTTGTTATTATGATCTCAACATACCCTGGTATTGCATTTTAAATATTGCCAGTTGATCATGTCTGCTCTGTATTTAAATGACAAACGACAACACAGATTGTTCTGCTGTGCTGGTGGAATTTGAGTTGTAATCAAATGAGCCACTGGCCTGAAGTTGTATCATGTATGGACCTACTAAGGACCTTCAGTCCTTTAGATGTGCTTAACACCCAAACCTTATCGGTTACTTATTACTAAAGGACAATACCTACGTTTTGCAGATTGACAAATTGAAAGAAAACGTTACTTTTCTGGAGCTCTCCACTCAGCACCACAGCACTAGGTTATATTAATATTTTTCAGTTGAAATATATGTTCTAGCAGAAAAGAGTTTACAAGTTTACAAATAACCCATTCACTCACTGTCACAGGTTTCTCTCCAACTTCAGAAGCATTACAAATGTCCTCTGCACGCCATAACTTCCCCTATCCAAGTAGCCTTGTCTTTCGCACCAAACATCGATAAAAAAATCCTGGCTTCCGGCATTTATAAAAATGTGGCTTTGCTCGTTTCTTATGAGGAAGTGAATGCCCTCATAAAGGTTACAGTTAATGACATTTTTGTGAGAATATCTATACATTGAAATGATGCGGTTTGAGTCAGAATGTGCTGTGCCCTCAGCTTTACAGAGAGTTTCAGCTCAGTGTTCAGCTGTTATTTTTTATTTTATTTTATTAAAACTTTAAATAACTAGGTTAATGTATTGCTTGGGATGTTTTTAATTTGGGCGTAAGATTTGTGCTCCCATTACATATTATACAAAATCTGAATTCTAGCATTTATAACTTTCAAAACTAATTTAACTATAATGAAAATGTCCCCATTCATTTGGTGTTACCTTTAGGTGGCCTATATTCATTTTTACATTACATGTCATTACATTACATTTGTTAGACGCTTTTATCCAAAGCGACTTACATACATTCAGTTCTGTGGACAATCCCCACAGGAGCAATTTGGGGTGAAGTGTCTTGCCCAGGGACACAACGACATGCTGACTGCAGTGGGACTCGAACTTGCTATCCCCTGATTCGAAGTCCAGCACATCCATCTATCCACTGAGCCACAGCCTCCCCTAATAGAATAGAAATAGAATGTGTCACTGACAGTGCTAAAACTCTTCATCCTTCAGGCATCTTGACATCTCCCGGGAGAGCAGGCGCACCTCTAAGTTTAAGATGAGCAGGAAGATCCTGACGGCCATCGTACAGCGCCTGGTCAACCTGGTGTCTCTGGACATCTCCGGGCACATAATGCTCGACAACTGCACAGTCCCACACATCGAGGAAGCTATGGGGCGGCCGAGGTGGGAGACCAACGCTAGAGTGTACATTGGATATGAACATTTGTTATTTATTGTTTTTAATTTATTTGACTTGCCAATGAACCTTTTTACCAGTCATGATTTTCTTTCTTTCAGCATCGAGCCGTGCAAGAGCAGCATTTATCCTTTCCAGGAGCTGAAGAGGCCGCTGCAGTTCCTGGGCCTGTACGACACCACCCTCTGTAATGTGACACACATCCCTGCTTATAAGGTACTGCTTATCTGAAGGGCCCCACACGCATAACACTTTGTGGCTAATAATAGTTATGAAGATAATAGTTAGAGCATCCAGGGATTGAAATGTAATATGAAATCTCAGGGACGTTGTTTCATTGCCGGCTTTGGGAGTGTGGGGAAGGTAGAGAGTTTTGGTGCCTGCTGACAATATGATATATAATATAAAACTACCTTTTCACCCTTAGTTGTTTATATTGGGAGTTTCCCCTACTAATTCACATACAAAAAAAGCTTGAATTGATATGTGCCTCCTCCATGCAAAGCGCCTCATAGCTGTTTCCTGGTGGCGCCTGGGCCAGTGGCTCAGGGAGATGTCCTCCTGCCTCTCTTTAGAGAACACTGGTTATACTCTTAAAGGAAAGAGGCCTCTACATTTATTTGGGAACGTTTTATGCATTTTTTTTAGAATTAAGGATATGTCTAAAACAGAGAGAAAGAGTAACCTTTTTTTATTATTTTATTTGTATTTATATATATTTTTCTATATTTTTTATTTAAGAAGTACAGTAAAATAAAGAAGTACATCTTTACTTTACTGTACTTTGCTTTAAGTGCTATCATGTCACAAAGTACTATATGTCTTTGGTAGTTAATTATCTAATTTAGCAGTGATGTAATGTACGTTTTTCTTCTTTTAGTCATTGTTTTTGGGGTTGCTGTTTTTCTGTGATCTTGTAAATGTGGGAACAAATTCATAAAGTGAAATCTTATAAACAGGTCATGAGCACATACTAATTATGCTTATAAACCGGCTTGCTGTGTGGTTAACATCTGTGTGTTGCTGCCCTTTTCCAGGTGACCGGATCAAAGAATGAAGAGCAGGTTCTGAATGCCATAGAGGCGTACACAGAGTTTCGTCCTGAGCTGGCCCACAGAGCCATCAATCAGCTGTTTGACATCGCCAGGATACAGCACTGCAGCCAACTGCTCCGAGCTCTGCAGGTAAGATACAGAAAGGTTGCCTTGTTCTTTGAATGATGGGACACCAGTGACTTCAAAGGAAATATGTGTTCCATGACCTTGCATGTTAACATAAGATATACTTTATTGATCCCAAATTGGGATTATTTAAAAAAAAAAAAAAAAAAAAAAATGTTATGCTTGTCCAACCCTCACTCTTAAATCTCTTCTCTAAACGTGCTGTCCTTTTAGCTGGTCATAGCAGCGTTGAAGTGCCACAAATACGATAAGAGCATCCAGGTGACGGGCAGCGCCGCTCTGTTCTACCTGACCAACACGGAGTACCGCAGTGACCAGAGCGTGAGGCTGCGCAGAGAGGTCATCCAGGTGGTGCTGAACGGAATGGAGCAGTACCAGGAGGTCACCGTAAGTCCGCCCCGTCTCCCATAAAATCAGCCCAACCTAAAGTTTATCTGGCAAATTGAAATACATTTTCTAAAGGTGAATTTCATATATGATATTTAGATACTACAACACCTTTTACTTTTCTGAATTTCTATAGAAAAGTGAATGATCCGAAGTATGGAGCAATGAACAAAGTGTGTAACAAGTATTAAAACTATGCCATGCTCATTCACATGAAAACTTGATATCTCAGAACATTTTGGAGGGAATTGCTTGTTCTGTGGATTTAACCTTTTTGGCCCCAAACAAAAAAAAGCTTTTTCCAAATGTTGACAATTTCACAATAGTGTCCTATAGGTTAAAATATTGAAGTGTTGCCATATTGGACAGACACGTTTTCATTATATGCAGCAGAATTAAAGCACTTTCATAGAGATATCAGATTAAATCTGGTAATCTTTTATAACTACCTTATGTTGCTCTTCAGAGTTCTCAGATGGATCGGTAACCCTCACTGTTTCCCCACCCTGTCCCTCACAGGTCCAGAGGAACTGCTGCCTGACTCTGTGTAACTTCAGTATTCCAGAGGAGCTGGAGTTCCAGTACAGTCGGGTCAACCAGCTGCTGCTGAAGATCCTGGAGCCAGCCCGGCAGGACGAGTCCATCCAGAGAATCGCTGTGCACCTCTGCAACGCTCTGGTCTGTCAGGTGGACAACCACCACAAGGAAGCTGTGGGGAAGATGGGCTTTGTCAAGGTAACATCAGGAGGATCTCTTCTCGTTTAGCTTTCCCATATTTCGGACAAATTACAAACAATTACAACAGTTATCAAACTGAAATTATCTTTGTCTATTGTCGTGAAATTAGATATTCTGGTATAAAAGGGTCATATATTACGTAGGGCTGTCAAGTTAACGCGTTAATAACGCGTTAACGCAAAAAAAAATTAACGCCACTAATTATTTTAACGCGATTAACGCATGTGTATTTTTTGTCCTCGCCGCCCCGTAGTTTCAGAGCGCATCGAGTTTAAAATACCATTTACAAGCTGATGCTGACAGCCCCGCTCCTGCCGTGGCAGACCACACTTCCATGCTCACCGGCAGGCCCGGACTGGCCATCGGGAGGACCGGGAGGGTGTGTGTGTGTGTGTGTGTATGTGTGGCGCGACTCGCGCGAGCGAGGCACACCTTACGTGTTGTTGTTAGCATCTGGTGCTAGCTAGCTGCGCTAACGGATATAAGGAGCTGTTTCAATGACATTTCGCCGACAACTGCGCCGAGCACTTGACTTTATGCAGGTAGCCAGACAGTGGGACATTGTATGAAAAGTCAGCGCACTCAGCACGGATAGTACGCGCTACATGATTGCAGCGTCCAGGCAGCACACGTTCGAGCATATATGCCTTGAGCGGCACATAGCTCCAACGATCCATCACAGTGTCTCCACATTCACACACACACACACACACACACACACACACACACACACACACACACACAGTATTATTGTATGAGAGAGGTTCCAGGTTGAATTGAGGCGAATATTTGTAATGTTCAGAGGTTGTTGTGTTTAATATTCATGAGAATATTTGTCATTGTTCAAATGATAATAAACAAACATATAAAGCATATTTGTCCACTCATATGTTGATAAGAGTATTAAAAACTTGAAAAATATCCCTCTAAGGTACATTTAGAACAGATAAAAAACGTGCGATTAATTTGCGATTAATCGCGATTAAATATTTGAATCGACTGACAGCCCTAATTACTAGTCCTCTTCATTTTGACAGATTTTTTTCAAAACCTGCAAAATTCTGATTATTTTTGTAAGCCTTTTTTTGTATTCTCCGTGGGGAAAATCATCCTCTGTATTTGACCCATCTTAACCCTTAAGAAGGTAAACTGCCCTAACGTGCAATGTGTTCACTAAGGTGGTGCAGTGGTATAAGTGTGTTTTGAATGTAGAGGATTCAAAAGAGACAGAAATGTGCAGAATAACTCATCAGAATTGATCTTCCTGGCTCTGATTTTGCAGCCATGCTTCTGCTTTTGCAGGATCTAATGCAACGTAATCTGCCATAAACTATGCTGGCAATCACTATTCCTATTTCTAATACTCTGTGAGAGTGATGAGTGAGCCGACCTAGATCTGTAGGGGTGTTGAGCTCACTAGAAATTTACACCAGGCCGAGCAGGCGGGTCAAAAATGTACAAAGCACAGTTTATCAATAACTTACAAAAAAATGGTATGCAAAGGTCCACCTTCCACCTTTCCTTCCCCTTTCTTTGTCTCAAATCCATATTTTCGCAGGTCAGGCGTTGATGAATTGCTCTCAATGCAAATGTATAACCACTGTAACACAACTGGGTAGGATTGAACAAATTGAACGGTTTACTTCACATGCATTCAACCAAAGGAGACCAATATAGATAGAGTAGGCCTTTTTTTCAAAAGCTTTCTATTAGTTATCTTAAAGCTGTGTGCACTAGCAATATCCATGTTTTTTTTTAATGAGAAATAACATATTTTTCTAAAGTTTGTCATGACACTAAGGCTTCGGAGTAAGACCTGAAGAAAGTTAAAGTTGTTATTTTTGTCCTTTCTCCATCTCCTCATTCACAGACAATGTTGAATTTAATTCAGAAGAAGCTACAGGACAGAACGGTGAGTCTGAGTTTCACTTTGGATCTTTTGAACTTTAAATGTATTGTTTTATAGACACTTGTTATAACCATCACACACCTTTATCAAATTGTTGCCATCAAATGCAGGGGATTGTTAATAATCTGTAATGTTGGTTTTCCCTCAGTGTGACCAGGTGATGGAGTTTTCCTGGAGCGCTCTGTGGAACATCACTGATGAGACGCCTGACAACTGTCAGATGTTCCTTAACTGTCGGGGCATGAGTCTCTTCCTGGAGTGTCTTCAGGTGAGTTCACGCAGCACCTGTTTCTCTTCCTAACTTCCAGAGGTCACTACTGCCTTCAGGATTTATTCCATACATGTTATATCTTGTGTGTGTACCTGATAAAACATTGTGCTTTTGGACTATTAGGGCAATAATCTCTGTAATAACACACACCTCTCCCCTCATTATATGATCTTACTACAGGAGTTTCCAGACAAGCAGGAGCTGCACCGCAACATGTTGGGGCTTCTGGGAAATGTTGCTGAGGTGAAAGCACTGAGACCCCAGCTGCTCACCCCCCAGTTCATCACTGTGTTCAGGTAAGAGAACTCAACCAGGTGAGAGTGTACCTCTTATAAATAAAACATTTACAACCTATAGGAAGTACACTCATTTCTTTAAAATATATATATTTCATAGTGACATTCAGTATCAAACACAATTTTCATACAGAATAAAGCTCAGAAGGCACAGACAAACTAATAAACTAACTGAATGAAGTCATTCAGGGTAAATGTTTGTCTGAGGGTACGTTTTTTACAGACCTCATCAGATACGTGTTGTTTGTATCAGTCCCCCTCACTGTGTGATGCTCTGACAGTAACCTGCTGGACAGTAAGGCGGATGGGATCGAGGTGTCCTACAATGCCTGCGGCGTGCTCTCACACATCATGTTTGACGGCCCGGCCGTTTGGTCCATGGAGGATCCGCGCAGAGACTCAGTGATGGACAAGATGATGGACGCCATCCAGAGCTGGGACGTCAGCTCACGCCGCAACATCAACTACAGGTGATCTTCTGTTTATTTACTGTGACAATGCATCATGTTATGGGCAGTTCTTGCTTCATCAGCAGTTTCACCGTAGTATGAATACTGTGGCACCTCTGAAATTCAGGTTGGAAGCGTAGCAGTAGGTCAAAAAAGACTCACAGAGATTTCTTTAAATTTGTATTTTACCAGAGGTGGGAGGGTTACTTTCAAAATGTATTCAGTTGCCATGACTAATTACATGTCATCAGGGTTGGGAGGGTTACTTTGTAAATGTAATCAGTTACTGATTACTGAATACATGGCTCTGAAAGTAATCCGAATACAGTTACAGTTACGTGTCTTAAAAAAGTAACGTATTCAGATTACTTTTGGATTACTTTCTTTTTCCATCACTTATTTATTTATTTTCGAGATAGTTACTGGTGCGCCAAGGAGGAAGTGAAGTGGAGCACACAGGAGACAACCATTTCATTGCAGACTGTTGTGTTTTTGTGGGGAAATTACAGTGCATACATTATTTGAGATATATTTCGAACTCGGACTTCATTTTAAGGACATTTCGGCCAGGGGTGTAGAGCTATATTTGTTTAAGCACCGGATTGGCAAAACAGGAGAGTCTGTAAACCAGTCTGCCTTGATCTATGAATTCATGTCCGGGACTCTCACAGTATCTGCTGCCCACAGCTGTTTTATAGAAGGAAAACCTCCTTCACTTCATGAAATGGCTGCAGCACAAGGAGGCAGCGGGAGGGTTAACTCAGCCTCTGAGAAGAGGAGCGCGCAGTGCCTTTCACGCACCGCCTTTCACGCAACGCCTTCACTGTTTAGCTTCAGAATCATTAGAAAGGCTAACGAGCGTTTTAACCACACACACCCCTAGACACACGAACTGCCCGATTATTCCCCCTTATTTTTGTTTTATAAAGGAGAGTGTGTGTGTGTGTGTGTGTGTGTGTGTGTGTGTGTGTGTGTGTGTGTGTGTGTGTGTGTGTGTGTGTGTGTGTGTGTGTGTGTGTGTGTGTGTGTGTGTGTGTGTGTGTGGTGTGTGTGTGTGTGTGTGTGTGTGTGTGTGTGTGTGTGTGTGTGTGTGTGTGTGTGTGTGTGTGTGTGTGTGATGTGTGTGTGTGTGTGTGTGTGTGTTGTGTGTGTGTGTGTGTGTGTGTGTTTGTGTGTGTGTGTGTTGTGTGTGTGTGTGTGTGTGTGTGTGGTGTGTGTGTGTGTGTGTGTGTGTGTGTGTGTGTGTGTGTGTGTGTGTGTGTGTGTGTGGTGACTTTGTCGGGATAACGGACTTCATATAGTGTCAACAATAAAGAGAGCAAATAAAAGCAAACGTTGACTTACCTCAAAGTGCTTTTTAAGATTAGACGTGGAGTCCTTTGATGCAGACAGTGGGTGTTTCTCAATGTCGAGTAAAGCTGCTTCAGAGCCACTATTTCAAGCATACTACGTCATCGAGTGCCGCCGAAGTACTGTTCCAATCTCCAGCATACTTGGAAATCTACCGAGCCCGGCGTACTCCGTTTGGAGAAATATCGAGGCTGCACATGAGTAGACTCCGCGGTCTTAAAATCCCCACAATGCTTTGCGCACGGACCAATTTCCCCAAATCTGTGGCGGAAGATGTAAGGCGGGGCCTCTCATATGACGCACACTTGCTAGCGTGTTCCACTCTTTGTTTTCCAAATGTCAGGAAGTATTCTTGCCTCGCTTCTGAAGCAAGATGCTCGGCAGACATGTGCTACCAAGCAAGCGTACTCGCGATTGAGAAACACCCAGTGTATTGATGGTTGGAAGACACAAGGTACACTGGACCGTGATATTCTTCCCATGGTCTTGTTTAAATTCGAAGTGGTGTCGATATCGCCACGATTTAAACGCAGACTTTTGTTCCTTCATGTTTCGTGGTTATTGTTTCACTGAGAGGACCCGCAAATCTTTTTCAAACGCTCCCTCTTTGGTCCATCTGCGGCGGTAATAGGTTTTGTGCGCTGTGATGATTCGGCTGTACCTTTAGTAATGAATATTAAATGTTGTGAGGAAATCTTTCCACCAATAATTCCAATAAGTATTCCAAAATGTATTCACTTCAGGTTTACGAAAGTAACTGTAATCAGATTACTCGTTTTTCAAATGTAACGCGAGCTGAATACAGTTACTTGATTTTTGTATTCTGATTACGTAACGCCGTTACATGTATTCCGTTACAACCAACCCTGCATGTCATCAAATGTAATCAGAAACCTTATTTGAGTATCAAAATATAAAAGTAATTTAACCTGATTACTTTCTGTTACTTTTGGATTACATTTGATGAGGAAAAATAAATAAAATAATAATAAGATGTTTTTTACTGAAGTGTATGTAACAATGTAACCTTAGAAAAGAAGAATTCAAGATATTTTATAACAAACAAAAATGTAGTAACAGTAATAGTTTACCAATGTTTAAGATTAAAGGTGGGGTAGGTAAGTTTGAGAAACCGGCTCGAGATACACTTTTTGTTATATTCCATGGAATGCTCTTAACATCCCGATAGCAATGAATATCTGAAGTGCTTTGACAAAAAATCCATAAAAAAATGTAATCTGTGGAAGCAGTAGTATTGTAAAAAGCACGACCAATCATTTTAGCCGGCCCGGCTAAAATAACTGGATGGCCTACCTGCCTGTCAGCCTTCCATCTGTGCACAAACTTATCTCGTGCCCTCATTGGTCATGTGTGCGTTCGTGTGTGTTGGAGGAGGGGCTCTGTAAGGAAGTGGCAGATTTTTTACGGTTGTGTATTTTCAAATTCTAGCACACTCGAGCTGGTTTCTCCAAAATTACCTACCCCACCTTTAATACATCAAAAGCATAGACTTTATTTTTGTTTAATAAATCAGGTGTCCACCTACTGCATTAATAAAGAAATGTATTTAGAATAAAGAAGAATTAAATTAGCCTTAAAGGAGACATGTCATGGCCATTTCCACTGATCATAATTCCATTGTTGAGGTCTACTAGAATAGATTTATATTGTGACATTTTCCAAACTCACGTTGGTTTCTCATACAGCATCTCTGTAAACTACGTGTATTCACTGAATTTCACTCTCTGCCTTTAACGGCTCGTTGTAGCTCCAATAGCTCCAGCCCCCACCCTCCCTGTGAGCACAGTGTGCTCCTGATTGGTCGGGACGTTGTGAATCGCGCTGAGCTCCGTGGAGGTGTTGTTTCCTTGTTAGCGATACACAGCCAAACTCATCCTGAGCACACACAAAGTCACAGCCGAAGTAAAAACAATAAGTGTGTCTTGATATTGAGTAAGAAAAAGGTTGCTAAACGCTGTGAGAATGGGTCTGCAGAGAGAATATCACCGCGATCCCAACTGTCTGTTATCAGCCTGCAGCCAGGGAGGAGAAATCAGCAGAGCTGCCTGCACTGTGTGTGTGTGTGAGGAAGTCCGTGGATTGGTCAATTTGGACCAATCAGCGGGGGCTTAACGTAACGGCTCCGCGGACGTAACGTAACGGCTCCACGGATTGGTCCATTTCGTTCCGGGTACGGGGTTACGTCACCCGTTTACATGCATAAAAACCTTCATAACACACAAGGGGACGGGTAATAACCGGAAAAGCATGACATGTCTCCTTTAATATAAACCATAAAGAAAATGAATTCAGTACCTCTACCTATAATATATCCATCTTTATTTAAAAATATCTTGTATCACTGAAATCCTGCTAGTAATCTATATATCTTTTTAAATGGAACAGTAATCTGATTACTTGTTTTATTTAATGTAATTGTAATGGAATACACTTGCCTTCTTTTGTATCCTGATAACGTAATCTCGTTACATGTTATCCGTTAGATTCAGAACTAAGTAACAGCATGTCAGTGTATCCTGAGTTAAGGGTCTCAGGATACAGGTTAAGGGTCTCCCACCCAGCTGTACAGAACAGCTGGGTGGGAGACCCTCCTTTTGAAATGTTTAAAGTGACTGTGGTCCCTCAGGTCGTTCGAGCCCATCCTGCGCCTGCTGCCTCAGAGCATCGCCCCCGTCAGTCAGCACTGGGCCACCTGGGCCCTCTACAACCTGGTGTCAGTTTACCGTGAGTATACAATATTAATATACAGATTAGCAAATAGAATAATTGAAGTCAGTTTACTTTGATAGGCCAGCCCACATCTACCAAAATGTAAACAAAGTAAACTATTAACATTATAGGTTAGCACGTTCTACACCTCAATTGTGCTGTATACATTAAGACCCTGTAATCATTCTCACTGTCTCTTTATTTACAATTATTTCTACAGCAAGCAAGTATTGTCCCCTGCTGATAAAGGAGGGAGGAATAAGTCTTCTAGAGAAAGTTCTGGAACTGGAAAGCTCACATCCGGAGACCAAGGACATGGCCAGGTAACAGCTTTGTGTTCAAGCTGCATTTTTGTATTTGATGGAGTCCCCAGTACTCTGTCGCTTGTTGAAATGTTCTGTTTGCCAAGATCATTTCTACAGCTGATGATTCCGCCTGAGCAGCAGCCAGGAGAGATCACGAAAATGATAAGAAATATTTGGTCCAATAATTTGGTCGTGAACAGACGTCAGTCATTTACTGCAGAAATCCCAAAATGTAGAAACTCATAAAGTCACTCTCACACCTCTGCTTCAGTTGAAGTCCATGCCAAGTAAAAAGATCCATTGGTATCTTGTTGCTCGGTTCTGTCTGTTGTTCACACTCACTTTAACAATAACATGCCAAGAGGTGTAATCATGAAGTCACATTACCTGACAGGTAGCTCACTGATTGGACAGTTTTGGTGTCATTCTACATAATCAGCTCTACATAGCCTTCGAGAGGAGCTGAAGATGTGACCTGTGATTACTAATCTTCTCTGCTGTCAAAAATAACCCATCTGCTAATAACTCATTATGAGAAGTAGTTGTCAATCTCCTGCTGGACTACATGGTTCTCTAATGAGATTGCTTCTTTGATGGTTCACATCACCAAATAGTGAATCAGAAAAGTCCCAGAAAATGTTGGGAGCAGATAGACTGGATAGCATTTGTCCAGTCCCTAAAGGATGATGTATTTGAACTAAAAGATTTAGCAAAATCCCTTGGTTGTTCTGGTTTATTTTTTAGCACAAATAGGCAGAGAGCTACATACTCAAAAGCTCTCAGTCTGGATTTTTGTTCCACATCAGAGCTCACAGCTTTCTCCCCAGCCTGAGGTAAACTAAACCAGAGTTTGTGTTAGGTGAGAAAGCCTAAGCAGTACCAACACTACTCTCCGTACAGGTATAGGATGTACTGTCTAAGATTATCTTGCAACTGCTAACCTGTCAAACATTTACATTTTACAGCAAAGTAATGGAGGCGTGTGAAACCTTCAAAGAAGACCCCATGGAAACAAATAATGGACAGGAGGTCAACTTTGGACAAAGAGGTTGACCCCACAGGAGCCGTGATCCCCAGCAAACATCCAACACACCCACCTGAGGCCCCTCCCACTGTCATCATCACAAGGGTCAACTGTGTGCATTATTCATATCATTCTTATTATTGTGTGTGTGTGTGTGTGTGTGTGTGTGTGTGTGTGTGTGTGTGTGTGTGTGTGTGTGTGGTGTGTGTGTGTGTGTGTGGTGTGTGTGTGTGTGGTGTGTGTGTGTGTGTGGTGTGTGTGTGTGTGTGTGTGTGTTGTGTGTGTGTGTGTGTGTGTGTGTTGTGTGTGTGTGTGTGTGTGGTGTGTGTGTGTGTGTTGTGTGTGTGTGTGTGTGTTGGTGTGTGTGTGTGTGTGGTGTTGTGTGTGTGTGTGTGTGTGTGTGTGTGTGTGTGTGTGTGTGTGATGTGTGTGTGTGTGTGTGTGTGTGTTGTGTGTGTGTGTGTGTGTGTGTGTGTGTGTGTGTGTGTGTGTGTGTGTGTGTGTGTGTGTGTGCCTGCGCGCATCACACTGATGTGGAGGGGGGGGAGTCTTCCCATACTTTGTGGCACAACAATTGATTTGTTATATATGTAAATACTCTCAGTTTGTCTCATCCTTTTACTCTGTGTATGTTTTATAATATACTGTAAACGATCATGACTTTACTCTATATTTCAGTTTGTTTAGGTTTGACTGACATATGGTCAGTGCTAAGAAAACCGTATACAGAATACCCCCATAATTCATTCCTGGAGTCTGTTCCTTAAAGGAGGATTTAGGTTGGCATTTTACCTGATTTGTTGATTCTTCTGATTGGACGATTCTTCTTCTGATTGGATGATTCTTCTTATTGGACGCAGTAGAGTGAGGTTATTGTAGGATTCACAACAGTCCGTTAAAAAAAGATCAAAATTGCTGCAGCAGAATCACAGATATCTATTTTATACCACACATTTTTTTATTATCATGACCGAGGTTACCCACAATGCAACTCAGCTACTCAATGCTAATGTAAGACAGATCGGCTTGGGATTAGATAGCATCAGGCTACAAAGCTTGTGTCTTTCTAACACCACACCCGCATTCTTTTAATTTCTTATTCTAGTAGTCAACATTTCACAACTATGAGGACTCGAATGACATCACCTGAGTCTATCCCTCTGCAGTCACACCACATTGCAGATGTGTTTTTTACATTAAGCAGTTGTCCCCCCCCAACAAGCTCTGATGAGTACAATGAATAAAGTCTTGGCAATAAAATCACACTTTCTGCTACAGACTGTGGTCTTTTGATTCTGCTTAGTCACCACAGTCATGGTATAGCAGACTCAGTCAGAGTGGTAGTCAGATTGCATTTCACCATAGTAACGGTTCAGCTGTCTATTTCTGGTGCTTTGAGGTGAGAGAGAAGCAGGATTTATCAGTGTCACTCTCACTTTAGCCAACTGTCTTCATGCTCTTCGCATTTGGAGAATTTACCAATCTATGGTGGAAATGTCTTTAGTTAAAGAGAAACACAACATTCAGGCCTCGGATGACGATTTAAAATGAAATGGAACATAATGCAACAAGAAGTGGAAGGCCCCTCCAGATAAACGTTTTTCAACTATTGAATGTGCTTGTGGCACGTCAATGATAAACACATTGATAAACCTTTACACCTTAATAGCTCTCTTTTCAGCGGGATTCCAGATTCCAAACTTTCTGCACATCCAAATCATATCCCATATATCTGCTTTTTTAGAAAGCGGGAAAACAGTTGTAATATATCAAGATAAAATAAAGGACCTTCTCTATTCTCATAATGTGTCTGGTTCACTGTCACATCAGTGAGCTCCGAGGGCCTGAGGATGTTTCACTGTTACAGATTGCGTGATAAAGACTAACACATTTGATGAATGCATTTCCTTGCATATTTTAAAAGCTGATTCTTTTTATATATATATATATATATTTATATATATGTTTATATATATGTTTTGCACCCTGAAAAAGTTGGCTAGTTCACACACTTAGCCATTTCTGGCACATGGATTAGATTAATGCAATCACTATATGGATAAGGGGAATGGTGAGAAGGCTCAACATAAATCTAGCGCCACAGCACCCCTAGTGGTCAGCAGGGCACCGATAACAGGACCCAACTAGCTGCTTTCTTCACAGGCACCTTTAACAACATGCCACTGAGATCATTTACAGGAAGTCGTGATTTTAGGGATTTTTCTGTAAACAGCATTAAAAGTAAAAGTCGCACTTGGTTGATGAAGGCAGTATGTATATATATGTGTATATGTATATGTATATGTATATATATATATATGTATATGTATATGTATATATGTATATGTATATGTATATATATATATATATATATATGTATATATATATAACCAAGAGAAAAATAAAATGAATTGGGAGCAGCTGACCAGCAGAGAGGCTGACCTGTCATTTATATTCATCTTCATACCAGAGAGGCGTGTTAAATACACAGCGTTTTGTCAGAAGAATGGCAGACCGTTATATCCACACCAGTTCAGCGGCAACATCCTTATTATATTGGTATACATTACAAAATGTATATCTACTGATATTATATATCTTTTCTGTATCTCTTAATGCTTTAAATAACAACCAGTTCCATTTCTCATGAATCTTCTATTTCATAAAATGTGTCCAGATCCTCGAGATATTAAATTCACAGCCAGGCTTAAAGGTAGGGTAGGTTAGTTTGAGAAACCGGCTCGAGATACACTTTTTCTTATATTCCATGGAATGTTCTTAACATCCCGATAGCAATGAATATCTTAAGTGCTTTGACAACAAATCCATACAAAATGTCATCTGTGGAAGCCGTAGTACTGTAAAAAGCACGACCAATCATTTTAGCTGGCCCGGCTAAAATGACTGGATGGCCTACCTGCCTGTCAGCCTTCCATCTGTGCACAAAATTATCCCGTGCCCTCATTGGTCATGTAAGTTGACCAATGAGGGCATGTGTGTGTTGGAGGAGGGGCTCTATAGTGGCAGATTTTTTCCGGCTGTGTATTTTCAAATTCTAGCGATCTCGAGCTGGTTTCTCCAAAATTACCTACCCCACCTTTAAATAAAAGTAAAGAAACATCAGTTAATTATCAACATTCTTCTATTAAATGTCAATCAAATAGACCTGTTTTATTTATACAATTGTTTTAAAGTCAGTTCTTCATTATGTTTCCATTTGTTTTCAATCTTCAAGTATAGCATTTTTAAGATTTTAATAGAGTTTCACCTTAAAACCAGGCATTGCCAGGACTCTAGCATCATGCAGGGAATCATAATTCACCTATCCATTCAAAAGGCTTTCTAAGAGGCAGCGGGTCACTTTGCACACTGTCTCCATGTGACAGTCACACATACATAAGGATTATGTTCATGAGTGATGTTTGTTTAAGCTATTTCATATCAGCTGACCTGATGACTGGTTCTCATGTACAGTTTCTTTGTGTGATTTATAGGAATCTGTTTGGTTCTGCTCTATTTCTATCCCTTTCACAGTCATGGTGGAAATACATGTTAAATTAGGCAGTCGTGTGAAATGAAAATCTTTATATTGACTCACTTAATGTTTCTGTTTGGAATTTTGGAAATGCTTTCACATATGATCAAAACAAAGTCTGTTGTGAGTTTTTACTTCTTAAAGGTCACAATGTGTTTGAAATATCTTAGTGGAGGTGTGAGCTTCTCTCTGGAGAGAGTCTGTGATCGGTTTGACATTCTCTATCGCCTATTCTCTCTCATTTGAAGTTATTGAATGTTTCAATTTATGCTTTCCAGGAGGAGTTAAGGTCTCGAGCGTATAAGCCATGGTGAGTGACGGCAGAGAGCTACTGTTGAGGACTGTTATTTATGAAGATATGTGCTGAAAATAAAAGTGAAATACTGCTTGAGGGGAGCTGCTGTCACCAACGGTTTCATCTACTAATTTCATATTGTCGACACTCTGTTACTGATTTATTTTGTAACTGCTGTGTAATTCAAAATGGAGTGAAGAACATTTGATTGAAACATGATGGAGTTCCAGTGTTTCCCGCTCTGAATACTAGGCCATCAGTGTAAAGATATGAATAAGCAATAAAGATGGAGCAGTACAAAATTGGTTAAATCCTATGTGTTTGTTTTCCTTATTACTATAACTCCAAAACTAAACCTTCATCCCACCTACATTCACTGCCCATCCAAAACAAATAGCACACTAATATTTCGTTGGGCCGCCTTTTGCTTTGAGTTCGGCACACAGTCGTGTGTGTATTTCTGTCCAGAGTTGCATTCATTTTCTACCATTTCTTGTATCGATGATGGGAGAGTCGCACCGCTGCGCAAAGTCTTCTCCAGCACATCCCAAAGACTCAATGGGGCTGAGGTCTGGACTCTGTGGGGGCCAGTCCATGAGTGTAAACTTTAAAGGATGCATTATGTTCCCTGAACCACTCATTCACTATGTGAGCCCCCCTGGCATGTCATCTTGGAATGTGTCCATTAGAGATGGGCGAGTCCTGATTCATCCGGATCATTAACCCGGATCCTAGAAATGAGCTGGTCGTGACGAGTCTCCCCTCTCCATTAACCCGAGTCCTTGAGTCCCACACTTGGTGTGACGTACAAATTAAAACTATAAATTGCGTCACTCGCTACTCTCTTTATAACATGTAAAATCACATTACAACGTACCCCAGTCCATCTACCTACCCTTTAGCAAGTATACAGTCACAGGATAGCTGCCAGAAGTGATCGTTTGGCTCAGGGGAGGGGACGCGGATCAGTGAAACTTCCTGCAGACTCGTGGGGACTCAGAGGAGCCGACGGCTCCAACAGCAGACTCGCAGATTCGCAGATTCGCAAATCCTGACTCGCTGCAACACACAGCGGATCAGACTCGTGCGGACTCGGAGCCGTAACCGTATAGCAGCAGATCCAGAGATCCAGCAGACTCGTCGTCATGCACGAGTCCACACAGCAGACTCGGATTCGCAGATTCGCAAATCCTGACTCGCTGCAACACACAGCGGATCAGACTCGTGCGGACTCGGAGCCGTATATAGCAGCAGATCCAGAGATCCAGCAGACTCGTCCTCATGCACGAGTCAACAGCAGACTCAGATTTGCCAAATCGCAAAATAACCCTTTTTTTTGTGATCAACATTTTTTATTAAAGCAAAATACACTGTGTAGCGGAGGTTAATATAACGTCAGTTTAATAGATAGATAGATAGATAGTACTTTATTGATCCCAAATTGGGAAATTGTTGTTGTTACAGCAGCATAAGGCATTTTACAATAAAACAAAACTACAAAATATACAAGAATAGAAATAAAAATAAAATAAAATATAAAATATAAAATATACATGTCGAAATAGAAAATATACATGCAGATATTATATATATATATATATACAAATATATATATATATATTCAAAATATATGGAATAATAATATGCTCGTGAAATGCAACAACTTTTCGGTTTCACCGATAGGATTTCTACGGTCTTGGTCATGCTGACTCATATGACTCAAATGACTCGTATGATCCGGATCTCTTCAATGACTGACTCAGAAGACCCTGAGTCCGTAAATTGATCCGGATTTGCCATCTCTAGTGTCCATGCCATCGGGGAGGAAGAACTACATTGATAGAAAGAGCTGGTCATTCAGTATATTCAGGTAGTCAGCTGACTTCATTCTTTGGGAATATAGCTGAACCTAGACCTGACCAACTGCAGCTGCCCCAGACCATAATACTGCCCCCACTGGCTGTACGGTAGGCATCTTCCTCCGCCTCTCTTCCTACCCTGATGCGCCCATCACTCTGGAACAGGGAAAATCTGGAATCATTGATTTGGTTTTAATAATGCATGGGACAGTTTTTAACCTGATTTTAGTAGTTCAGTAATCTCCTAGTTGTTTTCTTTGCTTGATACAGGCCAATCATTTGACCCTCCTGAAACTGATGAACATCCTTTGCACGACCACAGGATGTGTCTTCCGACAGGGTTGTTTAAGAAATGAGAAGCTAAACACCACCTCAGCCAGGGTTAAATAACTTGTTGCCAGCTGAAACATATTCATCTCTGCAGTAATTATCCAGTGGAAGGCTCCAACAGATTTGCTTAGTTAAATCCAGTTGTTTTTTTGGATGGGCAGTGTATGTAACATACAAAGACTACATTTCTGGGAGAAATATAGCACAAGGTTTACGTACGTCTAATCAAACCATTTTTTGTATTTTAGTGATAAAGTAATAAATGTCAATGGAAGAAAAAAGGAGATTATAATTATTTCAGGAAAGTGACAGTTGGTTCTCATATTGTGTGAAATGCAATAGACAGAACACATAAGGAGAACCTGTGGGAACCTCCACACTGATATATATGTGGTAAAACTGCAATTAAAAAAATATATATACACGGGCATAAAGCATGACTTCTGAAATGAGCACATTTTTACTTTTTATGTTTAAATATATATATTTAGTATTATTTTTATTTCAAATATTATTGTTATTTGACTTTGTTATTTTTATTCTCATTTATCTTTTATCTATGCGATATTTTATTCTAAAATTGAATTTAATTAAAATGTTCATAAAACCCAATTTGCCCCATAATAAATAAATAATTCTGATTTTGAAAGCATATAATTCGAGTTTAATGAGCCCCTGTCTTTTACAACTTTATTCACACATTCAATGTATATGATCAATTGTTTCACATACATTTGAAATACCTCCATTTAGGGACATTTTCTGTCCCACCTATGAAATAGAAGATAATCGGTGCCCAAAATGCTAAAACATGCACTTGTCCTTGAAAAAATGTAAATACAGTCGTAGAAAAGTGGTTTTAAAATATTATTTAAAGTATCAAACAGATCTCGGCCCCCCCTAAAATGGCATTTTTCTCTTGTCCCTCCTTCTTGGTGACCAGCTTCATCAAGCCATGTGCTATTGCCATTGGTAGAACAAAAGTTCTCTCATTTATTTTTCATATTTTTCTTATTCTTCAGTCTAGAACAGGGGTGTCCAAACTACGGCCCGTGGTACATTTTGAATCGGCTCTCAGCAAACTCAAAAGTATAATGGAATACGGCCCACACTGAATTGTGCCATGAATTACACATAATGATGTTTGTCAATCTTAAAAAATCATTTCCATGTCAAAAAAGTCACAGTTTGTCGTAAAACTGTTGAAATATAAGACTATGAAAAATACGCAACTAGAAAGACTACAAATCCCAGAGTCGCGTAAGTGATGTCAACCCTGTCTCCTAGAAATTACGTTCCCACAAAACTAAACTGCATTCTCAAATACGTTTCACAAGAAACGTATTTCCTTCCACGTTACGTTTGTTATGAACATATCTTAAATACGTTTATTTTCTACATATCTTCTAGAAACCTATTTTCTCTCACATGACGTTTGTTATGAACGTATCTTAAATACGTTTGCTTTCTACCTATATTTGCCATTTCTTTTCTAGCTTATAATAATGATAATAGTAATTTATTAATATCATTTTAGAGCAAACTTATTTTCGCGCTGGCTGGCGGCTGACTTTTCAGTTTACCAAATCCGTTATTATGCTGGTTAATGGTTAATAATCACAATATTGTTTGTAGTCGTTTCATACAGCATTCTCAATTACGTTTAACAAGAAACGTCTTTTGTCCCACGTTACGTTTGTTCTGAACATATCTTAAATACGTTTGCTTTCTACCTATCTTTGACATTTATTTTCTAGCTTATAATAATGATAATAGTCATTTATTAATATCATTTTAGAGCAAACTTATTTTCGCGCTGGCTGGCGGCTGACTTTTCAGTTTACCAAATCCGTTATTATGCTGGTTAATGGTTAATAATCACAATATTGTTTGTAGTCGTTTCATACAGCATTCTCAATTACGTTTAACAAGAAACGTCTTTTGTCCCACGTTACGTTTGTTCTGAACATATCTTAAATACGTTTGCTTTCTACCTATCTTTGACATTTCTTTTCTAGCTTATAATAATGATAATAGTCATTTATAAATATCATTTTAGAGCACACATTTGAAATCGACGATCGGGCTTGATATCCTATGGTTAAATTAAAATCAGTAGGCGAGGCTGTAATTTCGCCAGCTGCGAGGCAGAAAATAATAGTTTTAACATGCCAAAAAGCTGCTGTGTCGTTTATTGCACCTCAAACATTAAAACAAATCCAGAGTTACGTGTTTCTGTACTTCCTCTAAGAAGAAAGGACAGTAACAGAAGAGCTCTGTGGCTTCAGGCTGATCGCGGTTCAAATGACAGCTGGTTTCCCCAAAAGTGGGCAGGGCTGTAAAGTGACGTAGGAAAGATCCTCAGCTCGCTGATTGGATGTTTTAGCCGCAATGCACGTCGGGATATGGTGTTAATGCGATATGAAATCCGAAAAAAAAATCAGAGTTTAGGATGGCCGAAGACACTACACTACCCATAATCCCCAGCTATCGTTTGGGACTACAGTCCCGTTGACAAACCCCGTGATTAATCTTCAAGCTCTGGGATTGGATGTTGGAGTGGCAGTGCGCCAAGGTTACGCCGAGCGCCAAACAGCTCTTTGAAATGGAACGAAACCACGGCAGACTTTCCAAAACTGGACTCGAACGCCCCCCCAGAACTACACATGCTGGCTATTGTGTTTCGCAACATGTTCTATGGCACGTCTCTACTGGGAATTGTAGTTTTAAAAGACGTTTTCGTTTTTTCCCAAAATTAGAAGTTGACAGTATTAAACTGTGTACAGCCCTGGAGGTTTAGGGGATAGGAAACAAATTGGTGTGTACAAATGTAAAACATGTAATTAATAAATGGGTGAAAATCGCTTGTGTCCATAATGGGAAGCATTAATATATACCCACATGCCAGCTCATTGTTACTTTGGAATTCTACTCCACTACAATTCAGAGGTTAACCTGGTATTTTTACTCCACTACATTTATTTTAGTTACTTTGCAGATTCTGATTAATGATGTGAAATATAAACAACCCTTAAAGCAGACTTTAGTTACACCTGAGTAAAATTCAGGGAAAGGTGATTGTCAAGTGCCAACAATCAGGAGAGATATTTGATAGTTGCTGCTTGAGAAGACTAAACATTTATCTGCAGATCTCTATAAAGTATATTCATTACTCGTTATTCTCTACTAATAGTTAATTAAAGACTGTATATAATAGCTATTTTGCACATCCCTTCAAGATTTTCTAAGGTTTATTGACATATCATATACACAACTATGTTGAAGTTATGCAATTAATGAAAAACTTGGGTCACAGGTTCCTCAACAGTGCATTACAAGACATCTATCAATATGTGTGTATTCCTCCACCATTAAACTCAAATTCTGCACATGTCTTATACTATCTACATACATAAGAGTATAATTAATATATATATAATATCAGTTAGTGCTTCAACACAGTTAACATTGCAGGAAAGCAATATATTAGACGTTAAGTACTTTGTCAGGCTTAATATTTATCTGTAGATAGATACTCCCAAAGCTTTTTTCTTATTTGAAAGAAAACCTAAAGTATTCTTTAATGTGTTAATAAAGGTTAATTAGTTTGTCTGTTTTGCACATCCTCATATTAATATCTTTGTACATCAGGCACTAAACTGTTTTATTGTAGAGATCACTTACAGTATCTTCTTTTTTCTTTCTTTTTTATATTCTATATTTCTATCATTGACCTTCTACTTTCCCCCTATGAAAGTATGTACTCTTAATATTTTATTCATCAAATAACATTATTCAACAAAAATAACATTATTCAACAAAAATAATTAAATAACGTGCTTTAACCACTAAGCGGTGCACACAAGGTACACACAGTATACTAATAATAACTTTGTATTATTAGTGTAGGACACTTATGTATGTATAACATCTGAAGATGTGTAGTTGTATTCATGTTTTTACATAATTGTACAGGATATTGCTATATTATTTCTCATGTTTACTTCTACACATTAATATCTGATTTGTAAAACATCACAGACAGAAAAGGTATATCCGTCATTTAATGGTAAGCTATTGAAATTGTGATTCCAGAGATGTGTCTCCCATCACCCAAATCCCCTGACTATTCTCTCAACTCAGTATTTACATTCTTATATTCAAAGAAAATCAGTAATATCTTTAAAAACTACAAGTCCTTTTCTATCAGCTGTGCACCGTTATGGTGTAAATATAACCTATCTACCAATTGGATCAAATATAAAAGTCAGCCGTATTAGTATTGATACTGCAAGGAGACGTATTGTGTGAAAAGAAATGTAAGATGTTGTTTAATTGTTGATATATTTATGATCCACGTCACGTATTCAGTTTCGGCGGCAGTTCTTCCTGTTTGTCCAGAAGTCTTCTCATCAGGGGCTCTATAAATAAAGAACTATGGCAGATGTGTAATATTTAATGCAGCCGAACCGTGTATTACAATGCCGTTATGTGATGACTTTCAAAGAGAAAAGCAAGAACGCTCGGAATAAAGTATTATTATTATTTTTTTTAATGTTTTCGGATTTCACATTGCAAAAAACACCATATCCCAACGTGCATTGCGGCTAACACATCCAATCAGCGAGCTGAGGATCTTTCCTACGTCTGTTTCCGGTATTGTTCCTGTAATGAGAGTTCACATTTATGCTACATTGAAGGGTGGAATTGACTACACATCTTCAGAAACATAATTTGCTTCAGATATATACTGTAACTCATAGCAATATTGTAACCATTAAGAAAAGCCAACTGCATTAAAAACCCAGTTAACAAACACAAGGTAAAGTATTTTTCCTTCAGTAATGAAGATGTATTCCAATGTAGACACACCTGGGGTCGCTGTTCAGTCTGTTACGCTGAGCCATGCATTGTCTGGAACGTAAAAGGGACGAGAAAGACAAAGTGAAGTGACGTACTTCCGGTTCAATGTGAAAAACATTCCAAGTTAAAACCGTAGATATATATAAAAACATATGTTTTATATATATCTATGAGTTATAAACAACATAACAAATCGCTTATAAAAAGATAAAACACTGGCATGTAATTTACGTTTGGATTAAATAGAATGGTTTTGAATAATAGATTGAGAGTAAAAATCTACGTCACAGCCCCACCCACTTTTGGGGAAACCAACGCTGTCATTTGAACGGCGATCAAGCCTGAAGCCACAGAGCTCTTCTGCTGTCCTTAGAGGAAGTTTGAGGTGTTTGAGGTGCAATAACGACACAGCAGCTTTTTGGCATGTTAAAACTCTGCCTCGCAGCTGGCGAATTACAGCCTCGCCTACTGATTTTAATTTAACCATAGGATATCAAGCCCGATCGTCGATTTCAAATGTGTGCTCTAAAATGATATTTATAAATGACTTATCATTATTATAAGCTAGAAAAGAAATGTCAAAGATAGGTAGAAAGCAAACGTATTTAAGATATGTTCAGAACAAACGTAACGTGGGACAAAAGACGTTTCTTGTTAAACGTAATTGAGAATGCTGTATGAAACGACTACAAACAATATTGTGATTATTAACCATTAACCAGCATAATAACGGATTTGGTAAACTGAAAAGTGAGCCGCCAGCCAGCGCGAAAATAAGTTTGCTCTAAAATGATATTAATAAATTACTATTATCATTATTATAAGCTAGAAAAGAAATGTCAAAGATAGGTAGAAAGCAAACGTATTTAAGATATGTTCAGAACAAACGTAACGTGGGACAAAAGACGTTTCTTGTTAAACGTAATTGAGAATGCTGTATGAAACGACTACAAACAATATTGTGATTATTAACCATTAACCAGCATAATAACGGATTTGGTAAACTGAAAAGTCAGCCACCAGCCAGCGCGAAAATAAGTTTGCTCTAAAATGATATTAATAAATGACTATTATCATTATTATAAGCTAGAAAATAAATGGCAAATATAGGTAGAAAGCAAACGTATTTAAGATACGTTCATAACAAACGTCATGTGAGAGAAAATAGGTTTCTAGAAGATATGTAGAAAATAAACGTATTTAAGATATGTTCAGAACAAACGTAACGTGGGACAAAAAACGTTTCTTGTTAAACGTAATTGAGAATGCTGTATGAAACGACTACAAACAATATTGTGATTATTAACCATTAACCAGCATAATAACGGATTTGGTAAACTGAAAAGTCAGCCGCCAGCCAGCGCGAAAATAAGTTTGCTCTAAAATGATATTAATAAATGACTATTATCATTATTATAAGCTAGAAAATAAATGGCAAATATAGGTAGAAAGCAAACGTATTTAAGATACGTTCATAACAAACGTCATGTGAGAGAAAATAGGTTTCTAGAAGATATTGTAGCGACCCTGCATAGGGTGCTGGGTGTGTCACTCAAGCGTCCCCCGTCTCTCTGCCAATCACGGAGCTGCACAGTAATGCTGGTCGGTGTGCGGGCCTGTGGTTGGGGGAGCAGAGGGGGGAGGGCTGGGGTGTCGTGACGTTGACCCTGCTGTGAGTGTGAGTTAGGGAGTGGAGTAGAGAGTAATGACAAACCTGTAACCTGTAACCTGAGCTGGATTCTATAACCGTAAGCGAACAAAGGAGTTATTAAAGACAATCACTGGAAGCCTGTTTCCGACTCCCTTTGTCGAACGCTACAATATGTAGAAAATAAACGTATTTAAGATATGTTCAATAACAAACGTAACGTGGAAGGAAATACGTTTCTTGCGAAACGTATTGAGAATGCAGTTTAGTTTTGTGGGAACGTAATTTCTAGGAGACAGGGTTGGTGATGTCATAACTGATGTCACAATTGTTTTCCTCCACTAAATATAAGAGATAGCTAAGATAAGATAACTTTAACAAGATGCCTGTGTGCTTAGTACCAGGTTGTAATCATACACAGCAATGGGTCTTGCTCGTTCTTTCGCTTCCCGTCTGATGAAAGGACCAGGACTGGCAGGATCAAGTTAGCTACCTAGCTAGTAGCAAGCACGTTAGTTAGCATTACAAGCCTTAGCCTTGTCATTTTTATTAGCTTTAACATGAAGTAACATTAAGTAACCCAAAAATGTTTAAACAGTAAGAGTAGTAGTCATATTTCGTGAACCCTTTGAAGAGTACTGTCACACCGGTGTGATCATTCTATAATACACCCGTTTTAAGCCCGGATGCCCCCGGGGGAGACATGCTAATGCTAACGCTACATTAGCATCGGCGATCTTTTTCTACTTTTGTGCTATCTCCACAAATGGTTAACATTGAACATTAAAAGATCAGGCAGTTCAGGGAGTATCGAAGGAAGGCAGGCAGGCAGCTTTGCATGACATTCTTCTGGACGTGTTTCATTGTGGTGATAGTGAGGGTAGTCAGTTAGCCCATTTGGCAAGACAGTAGTGACGGCCATCTTGGTGACGTGTGTGTTGTTGTGCGAGACAAGAGATGTAGTTCATTGAGGCGGTTTCACACAAAAAAAAGTCTTACTTCACAGTTTTACGGCAAAAAAAAAGATTTTAACTTGAAAAATTATCTTTTACATGACAACATCATATGTGTAATTCGTGGCACAATTCAAACGGGATCGAAAGATAACTTTTCTCTCGCCATTGACTTCAATACATAATTTTTCCGAAATAAGGGTCCCATGGAGGTCCACCGGAAGGGAGGGACTTCGCCTCTCTATAGATGAGAGTAACACCTACGTCACTTCCTGAGCGAAAATTTACGGGCCCCGCCCACTTTGGGGGGAAAACAACGCTGTCATTTGAATGGCGGTCAATAACAAATTCTGGAAGTTTTTGACAATCCGAGTCAGATTTTTTTGAAAACCGTGGAATTTTTGGATGTCTTCAAAGAGCCCGATTACGAGTGGCCAGTCAGGCAACAATTACATTAAATCATTGAAATCGACAATCTGGTCTCGATATATGGTTAATTAAAAATCAGTAGGCGAGGCTGTAAGTTTCTCCAGCTGTTACCTCTCATGAGCGAAGCGAAAAAGTATTGTGTTATCATGCCAAAAAAGCTGCTGTGTCGTTTATTGCACCTCAAACATGAAAAACAAATCCAGAGTTACGTTTTTCTGTACTTCCTCTAAGAACAAAGGCACAATAAAGGAGGCTCTGTGGCTTCAGGCTCGATCGCCATTCAAATGACAGCGTGTTTTTCCATATATCTATGGTTGTTTCCCCCAAAAGTGGGCGGGGGCCGTAAAGTGACGTAGATGTAACTCTCATCTATGAAAATCGATAGCCTACTGCTATATTTAACCATATATCGAGCCCGATCGTCGATTTCCAATGGCTTAATGTAATTGTTTGCCTGACTGGCCATTGTAATCGGGCTCATTTGAAGATCCAAAAATCCACAGGTTTTTCTAAATTTCTAATCGGATTGGCAAAAACTTCTGAATTTGTATTGACCCGCCATTCAATGGACAGCGTTTTTTTTCCCCCCCAAAAGTGGGCGGAGCCGTACTTTTTTGCCCGGAAGTGACGCATTGTTACTCTCATGTAGAGAGAGGTGGAATAGTACCGCCCCATCTACTTCCGACCCATGGGACCTTATTTCGGAAAAATTATGTATTGAAGTCAATGGGTGAGAGAAACCATATCTTTTCGACCCACGTTTGAATTGTGCCACGAATTACACATATATGTTTGTCAATCTTAAAAATAATTTCCATGTCAAAAAAGTCACAGTTTGTCGTAAAACTGTTGAAATATAAGACTGTGAAAAATATGCAACTAGAAGACTACAAATCCCAGAGTCGCGTAAGTGATGTCATAACTGATGTCATAATTGTTTTCCTCCACTAAATATAAGAGATAGCTAAGATAAGATAACTTTAACAAGATGCCTGTGTGCTTAGTACCAGGTTGTAATCATACCAGCAATGGGTCTTGCTCGTTCTTTCGCTTCCCCGTCTGATGAAGGACCAGGACTGGCAGGATCAAGTTAGCTACCTAGCTAGTAGCAAGCACGTTAGTTAGCATTACAGCCTTAGCCTTGTCATTTTATTAGCTTTAACATGAAGAGTAACATGAAGTAACCCAAATGTTAAACAGTAAGAGTAGTTAGTCATATTTCGTGAACCCTTTGAAGAGTACTGTCCACCCGGTGTGATCATTCTATAATACACCGTTTATAAGCCCAGATGCCCCCGGGGAGACATGCTAATGCTAACGCTACATTAGCATTGGCGATCTTTTTCTACTTTTGTGCTATTTGCACAAATGGTTAACATTGAACATTAAAAAGATCAGGCAGTTCAGGGAGTATCGAAGGAAGGCAGGCAGGCAGCTTTGCATGACATTCTTCTGGACGTGTTTCATTGTGGTGATAGTGAGGGGGTAGTCAGTTAGCCCGTTTGGCAAGACAGTAGTGACGGCCATCTTGGGTGACGTGTGTTGTTGTGCGAGTCCAGAGATGTAGTTCATTGAGCGGTTTCACACAAAAAAAGTCTTACTTCACAGTTTTACGGCAAAACTTATTTTTTTACTTGCAAAATTATCTTTTAACACTGGAACCGCCAGGAGATTTTTTATACTAAAAACCGCCACCCTGGTACAATTGACCCGCTATTAGAATGCATTGATTTTTAAGGGTAAAATGTTCTTTTATTGAACAGTTGAGTTTTGATCGCACCAGGGATGAAACGTATACCAATATAATCTGTGGACTCTCAGGGCTCGACATTATAAATGGCCCGCTGGCCGGAAGCATTATTTAGACAACCGCGGCCAGCATAACGTACTTTCAACTCGCCCCACAGCTGTTTGCTGCGGAGCCCAGCGCGAGCAGTCTCCCGTGAGCGGGAGCGCACTCCTTCACTACAGACTGTCTCTATCTCTCTCTCTCTCTCTCTCTCTATAACTATCTATCAATATATCTATCCATCTATCTCTCTCTCTCTCAATCTATCTCTCAATCTATAAGGAACCGCAGTAGACAAAAGGCGTTGCTATGGCAACACGTCATGTTTATATGAAAAGGGGTGGGGTCAATATGACCCGCTGGGCGGAAATAGGTATAAATGGCAATTTTTTGGGCGATTTCTTCAATCTGACTTCATATTGACAATTTTTAACAACATAGGATGCTACATAACACACTTTCAGGAAAAGTCACGGACTGGAAGACTTTAATATTTTATTGAAAAAAAGTTACACACAATAAAAAACAGCTCTGGGTCAAATTGACCCGATTGGCGGTTCTAGTGTTAAATTGACAAACATCATAGGCTATGTGTAATTTGTCGCACAATTCAAATGGGATCGAAAGATAACATTTCTCTCGCCATTGACTTCAATACATAATTTTTCCGAAATAAGGTCCCATGGAGGTCCACCGCAAAGGGAGGGACTTCGCCTCTCTATGGAGAAACACCCCGTCTTCTGGTTGCCTCTTTTGAATGACGAATACACACTACCGCCGCCTGCTGGTAAGGAGAGTTATTGAGACTCACGCATGCGCAGTGCTTACGTGCTACTTGGCCGTTGGCTGAAGTCTTTGCGGTGTGTTCCAGTCATAGACTGTATATATATATGGTTCCAGTGCGACTGTTTGGCCAAGACGCAGGAGACGTGAGGCGACACAACAGTCGGGTCCGTCGGGACGTGTTCTTTGGTGTCAGTTTGGTGTGTAGCCAGCGTCGCCGAATTCATTTCAGAAGTGGGGGGGCCAAAAAGTGTGTGTGTATGTGACATACTTGCCAACCCTCCCGATTTTCGCGGGAGACGCTCTTGTTTGACAAGCTGAATGTTGACTGGTGTTTGACTGAAGTAAGCGCACTTTCTGTGACAATTAGACTTTTCGTGGCTGTCCAGGAGGCTTGGGCACTTTTTCCAGTTATTAACTCCGGTATTTACAAAGCAGTCATCTCCACACTTGGAGAAAGTTACAAGCCGTTTGACAGCAGCAAATCTGCATATTTCACAGAAGGCTCGTTTAGTGGTTTTGCAAAGAATTAACCACTCTCTGTTTTTGTACCATTCTGCATTGAAGTACCTTTCTCTTTGCCCAAACGATCTAGCGGTCTCATTTTTATCTACAATTAGCTGTGCAACTTTACCCGTCTCAATGTCCCGACAGCAAACCTCCACGCACTCGGAACCAGCCTGTTTCGGTTCAACGATGCCAACGGTTTTGACAGTCTCAGCGGTCGCAGAGCTGCTGCTTTGGGGTTCATCTGGCTGCGCTGGTTCTATGGTTGAAGGGCCAGGCTCCGGAGTTGTGGATGTCAGGGATGTGACATTGAAGTTGCTGAAGTTTTGTTTGACTGTATTTTATTTTATTATGCGCTGGTTCTTCTGACATGTTTGCGATATCAATAGCTAAGTTTATCTATCTAGGTTAACGGCTGACACAGAACAACGTAACAAAGAAACAAATCTAAGCTTTTGTATTTGGTTGTAATTTACATGGATACATTTGAATGGTGTGACAATGTCCTCTTTGATTGGATTAAAATGTACATATTCTTCCTGTTATGTTTGCCTGCTTTATTTTACCTAATGCAATATGAGCCTCTGCCGCTGCCTGTAGCTAATGAGATTGTCTTATCATCTCCTCAATTTGCAAAAATAACAAAATATACACAGCTAGATAAGATCGCGTTCTTTTTAGATGCGACTTTAGAGTAGAGGGGAATTATTGAAACGGGATGTACAGTGTTCCGCGCCCGCGGCATTCGCCGCTGCGAAAATGTGGGGCAGGGCAGTAAAGTGGCCCCCCTGCTTCCGGCGCCCCTGGTGTAGCGGCCTTTTAGCTGCAGATAGTTTGAGAGATCTGAGACATTTCTGGGACCAAAGAAACTGAGTGTAGCCTTCTTCAGAGTAACCACGGACATGGAGAGGACATTGTATTCAGTTAGCAGGGTGTGCATCCGGAGTCCCAGTGAGGGTCAGTGCAGCCTGGGGAAGCCTGCACGGTTAGAGCATGGATGTATAATAAGAGATGTATTATGTATAATAAGTTGGAGCACAGGACACGCTGCAGGAGCCGGGAGGATGTGACGTGCAGCGTGCGGTCTCTTTAAACGCAGGGCGGAGAGTAGATTTCCGATGGTCCGTGAAGAGGATTAGCTTCAGTGCTGCGTCTGTCCTCATCCTCTCAGCTGATCCGGAGATCCTCTGCTGGAACACTCCCTCCCTGCCTCCTGTATGCTCAGCTCAGCGCGGCACCATGGATTTCAACGTGAAAAAACTGGCTTCTGGAGCGGGGGTCTTCTTCACCCGAGCAGTGCAGGTAACCCGCATCCTCTCCCGCAGACACCGAGCAGCCCCGGTGGTCTGACGGTACTC
>NW_022987548.1:0-34754 GCF_902827165.1 Trematomus bernacchii
GGTGTGCGGTGGTGAGAGGTGAGAGTGTGTGTGTGTGTGTGTGTGTGTGAGTGAGTGAGTGAGTGAGTGAGTGAGGGTGTGTGTGTAGGTGTGTGTGTGTAGGTGTGTGTATGAGTGAGTGAGTGAGTGAGTGAGTGAGTGTGTGTGTGTGTGTGTGAGAGTGAGAGTGTGTGTGTGTGTGTGTGTGTGAGAGTGAGTGAGTGAGTGAGTGAGTGTGTGTAGGTGTATGTGTGTAGGTGTGTGTGTGTGTAGGTGTGTGTGTAGGTGTGTGTGTAGGTGTGTGTGTGTAGGTGTGTGTATGAGTGAGTGAGTGAGTGAGTGTGAGTGTGAGTGTGAGTGTGAGTGTGAGTGTGTGTGTGAGTGTGAGTGTGAGTGTGTGTGTGTGTGTGTGTGTGTGTGTGTGTGTGCATGTCTGTCTCTGTGATTCCCTGTGAGTGAGTGAGTGAGGTGTGTAGGTGTGTGTGTGTAGGTGTGTGTGTGTGAGTGAGTGAGTGAGGTGTGTGTGTGTGTGTGTGTGTGTGTGAGAGTGAGAGTGTGTGTGTGTGTGTGTGTGTGAGAGTGAGAGTGTGTGTGTGTGTGTGTGAGAGTGAGTGAGTGAGTGAGTGAGTGAGTGAGTGAGTGAGTGAGTGTGTGTAGGTGTGTGTGTGTGTGTGTGTGTAGGTGTGTGTGTGTAGGTGTGTGTGTGTAGGTGTGTGTGTGTGTAGGTGTGTGTGTAGGTGTGTGTATGAGTGAGTGAGTGTGAGTGTGAGTGTGAGTGTGAGTGTGAGTGTGTGTGGGTGTGTGTGTGTGTGTGTGTGTGTGTGTGTGTGTGTGTGTGTGTGTGTGTGTGTGCATGTCTGTCTCTGTGATTCCCTGTGAGTGAGTGAGTGAGTGAGTGAGTGAGTGAGTGAGTGAGTGAGTGAGTGAGTGAGTGAGTGAGTGAGTGTGTGTGTGTGTGTGTGTGTGTGTGTGTGTGTGTTACCTAAACATAGCCACACAGTTACAGGTGGGCCAGCCCATGACGAAGCTCCTCTCTGGGTTCGTGCTCCCCTCACACACTTCGTCCATGCAGCCTGCCGTCCACATCTCACACACACACACCTGCGCCTTCTGCTTGAAGTGATTGGCTGATCTGGGAATGCAGAGGAAGGCACCCAAGATTCAAGATTCAACGCTTTTAATGTCATTTGTACAGCAGCTACAGTGTAGATATGACAATGGGTCACAGGCTCCTCCAACAGTGCAACACAATAAAACAGATATAATAGAAATTGTGCAGAATAGTCAATATACAAGTAATTGGAATATTGATATATATAAGTTACAACCAGAAGAATGTCTCTCATTTGTGTCTACTGATTAATGGACACTACATTTTGGCTACATGGTCTGTTTTGGTTATAATTATGGTTTTAATATTGTACGCCTTCAAGTGAAGATCATCTATGTATGGCTCGTAGCTTTGAACTGTTCAATCTAACCTATCAATGTACCAAATGTATTTTCTATGTGTCTTCAATACAAATATGAAAAAACCTTACTTGGCTTTGGCGATCACCAGCAAGTCGCTGAACAGGAAGAGGTGTCGGTCCTGAGTCTGCATCCCCGTCTTCAACTGAGCGTTTCCGTGGAGAAGAAACGACCTATCAGAGCCGGGGAGGAGGAGGGACTGGACCAATGAGCAGCTCTCTGGACACACTGGAACCAGGAAGCTGTCTCTGAAACAGGGCGGAAAAACAAGAATTCACGACTCAAGGCTTTTATTGTCATGTGTTCATAGCTACAGTGTAGTTATGACAATGACAATCGTAGGCTCCTCCAACAGTGCAACACAATAAAACAGATAATAGTGCAAGTAATACAAATAAAATAGAATAGAAATGGTGCAAGGAGAGTCTATGTACAAGTAATTGGAATATTGATATATATATATGTTGCAAACAGATGGATGTTCTATCAAAAGTTCAGGTGTTTAATAGTCTTATGGCCAGTGGGATGTTTTTATTTTACTCATCAAAATATCCTGTGTTTTACATATGCAGCTGATACAAATACTTACAAATAGTACAATTAATTAAGTAACTTCATTACAGTTAGATTCAATGGGTAGTTGATATATATGCTGTCACTTTGGATAAAGCAACAGCTAAATGAAATGTAATGTAATTACTGGATCACCATCTCGGACATTTCACATCAATTCCCTTCATCATACAAAGATGATCATTATGTGTCAGCCAAGGTTTCTTTTGCATCAAAATAAAATATGTACAGCAGAAAATTAGGAAGAAGGAAGGTATACAAGGCTCACTAGTCATCACAATATACATTTAATTCATCATGTTAACATACTAGATTACACCTGAAAGCTCACAACATGCTAATGGGTTTTTATCATAGCCAGAAAAGTACAAATCAAACCTTCAACGTATTTGTTTACTGATAATAAATCAAAATCACTCTATTCTACATGTTTCACTTAAAGGGGACCTATCATGCAAAATGCACTTGTGTACGTCTTTTCTACATGAATATGTGTCCCCGGTGTTCCAGGGAACTCACCAAGTGTCAGAAAACACAACCCTCTCTATTTTCCTCCATACCCAAATCTCTAAAAAAGGGGCTGCAACGGATCTGATCAAAACTGATCCAGATTTGAACACTGTCCTGACGTCAGGACGGTGGCGCTACGGCTATTGGGCCAACTCCACCAATCAGGAGGAGACAGCCACGGCCATTGCCGTTCGAAAGCGCTGGAGACGCTGTAGTACATATGCCAGGCCTGTAGATGGTGCTGTTCTCACTGAATCTGCCCTTGCAAAAACAGAGCTTAAAAATGTCAAATTGAGCAAAATGAGGCATGGCTAAAATGCATGATCTGTTTGGTATTTTGAAAAAAAAAAGTATAAATATGCCTTATATAGGTATGGTCCTACACTATATTATTCAAATATAGCATGATAGGTCCACTTTAAATAATAACAACAAATAAACATCTTGCATTAACCACATCCTGTTAAAAACATTACATTCTGCACTTTTCTGCTCATGAGACCAAAACTCAGAGGACAAAAGTGTTTTGATGAAGATTTGGGACACCAAGACAGACCCTCTTTGACTCCAACTTCATTCATTGCAGACTTTGTTTAATATCACAAGATGTTGATGCAACCCGAGCAACTCACAGTACCTTCAATGATTTGTAACTTGCTGTAAATCATATCATTACATCATAGTACAACCCAGTAAATGTGCCATATCAACATATGCCTTTGATTTCACATGTACCGTGTTTCAATATTTCTCAAAAGCAACTGCGAAACCATCTTGCAAACAAATCCTCAATTATAAAACCTTTTGACAGTTTGGTATATTTGATATATTATGGTACATCTATAGAGACATCGGGTTAAGGTTGATTTACTTGGTATGTTCTAAAAATAGTTTTAAAGAGACACCAAAAAATAAATAAATATGTAAAACAAAAACCAAGAATCAATCAATGATATGTAACTTGCTGTAAACCAGTGTATCTGACTGGTAATGCATATTAGCTGCTAACTCAATGGTTAAAACTGGTCCTTAAATGTTTTGAGGTGTACAGTGTTGGTTTATCAGAAGGCATGTTTGGCAGAGTAGACATAATCCTCCCCCGTCTCTTCTGATGGCCTCTCTCTTATTAGATTATTCACTTCAGATCTCTGTCTCTTTGCCTCATCATCGAATACTAAACAACTCCAGAATCCTGACAATCCTGACATACATGAACATTGAGTTTGCATGATCCCCTTTGATAGAGATTGATAAGAGATGAAAGGACTCCTGGCTGCATGTAAATGGGACTTTATGTGATTCTGAGTCATGGGTTCAAATCTAAAGAGCTCGCTTCCTTCAATCTATGGTTTTCCCAGGCGACTATATTTGATATTTCCCAAAGAGATGTCGTCATATTTCAGAGGTATGTCTTATCACTTTTTCCACACCTAAACTAAACATTATGTGCAGACTAGGAGTCTAGGTGTTTGAGAATAAGGGTAAGGGGTCAGTGGGTGTTTTTTTAACGAGGTTACTTCTTCTTCACTTTCCCTGTCTGTACGTTTAAAGACAGGGCTATTAATAGATGCCTGATCCTCTGATAAGTCTGCGTCCAGGAGGATTAACTATCCGAGTCGATTCAACACCTCACTAAGGGGGGTTGGGTGTGTGTGTGTGTGTGTGTGTGTGTGTGTGTGTGTGTGTGTGTGTGTGTGTGTGTGTGTGTGTGTGTGTGTGTGTGTGTGTGTGGATTCAGGGTTTTGTTTGACTTCTGTTAAAGTGAGCTGGACGTTTAGAGCTTGACCTAGTCACCTGGATAAACACTGCTGAAGGTGTCAACTTACAAAATGAAATGTGCAATGTGAAAAAAATAGGCATAATTACGGCGTACTACTAGCATTAAGTATTTAAATGTGTGTGCAGTACCTGGAGATAGTCTTGGACCTGATGAGAGCCTTGGAGATGACCATAGAGGGGGCGGACTGCCGCCGATAACTCTGAGACTTCATCCGCTAAAAACAGACAAAAACACACAATAAGTTCATGCAAATTAAAATATTATCTCACCTCTGCATGTGTGTAATGTGTGTTTGTATACAGTGTGTAACAAAAGGTCATATTAACTCTGTTTACACGTCTTTCTTCGACAGTAGAGAATCAAATATTTAATTTCTGATGACCAATATTCATACAGATTGCATCAAAGGAAGATATCCCTGGAAATCAGATTTGTATAGTGTTTAGCTGTGCAATTTACATTACCATTGACTTTATTATAGCACTAAACTAAGTCTTCAATGTGCATCAATTTGGATTTTACAAAAAAGTAGTAAAAGTGCATCAGAATTTAGCTTAAAAACAATATGTAACGTTTTTCTCCCTTAATCCCATATAAATGTAAAGACAAAACCTGTATAACACGTTACAACTTTTTAATGAAAGCCTTTACCTATCCTGCACAACTAAAAAGGCTCCAATCCCACAGAGAGCTGATCTCAGACCCTTTTTTTAAATGTCGTGTTTACACTTTCCTCATTCGTTATGTGCAACACATCCATCACACCGCTGGGACCGACGGTGGCCTCCAAAAGGACAGGAACGTCCGATTGAAGCAGGAGAATTTAAACACGGAGGAATGTCGCAGCATGTAGATTAACCCGGTGACAACATAGAGCAGTCTGTATAACGTCCAGCCTCATCTGTCTCTGCCATGACTCTCCTGACCTCTCTCACACTTCATCTGCACTGTGCACAAATGTGTGAAAACTGTGACGCTCTTATAGGATTTGTGGTGCTGCAGTGAACACATTTTAATCCAGAAATCTCCAGCTAGTCATTTAAAATGAACTACTTTAACTAAAGTATGGCACATTGAGACCCTCTTTTATGTCATCCTAGTACCCCCTTTACCTTTAATTGAATCTCATTGTATTAGGATGTGAGTTCAAAGCTAGGTGACAGATTACATAATTGTTATTTCATCGTGTGTCCGATTAACACACTCTGTGGTCACCTAATACTTATCATGATTAGTATAGTCATTTGTTAAGACAGGTAATCCACTTCTTAAGATGTACTTTGAGGCATTTTTTTCCTATTTCATGTATAACTTAATTTCATTGTAACTCTTAAATACATTAAGGTACAGACGTCCCTTGCAATATCAGCAATTCAAATCAATAAATAACAAAAATTCAAGGCCACAATTGCCTTTAGATAAAAATGCTTTTCATTGTTCTGCATGTTGTGCCATGACGCAATTCAGGAGGACAGAGTCAAACCAATAGTCATGTGTAAGTGTTTGTCATTATTTTTGCACTAAATAAAAACCAATGTTATTCAAATGTATCCTTAGAGGAACATGAACATTGTGATCCATGTTGTGGAGACATTTCAGTCTGAACGCATGACATTAAAGTCACTAATGTGTCCGTAAACTTTACAGAATCAAAAGCTCCACAGTGAGAAAAGATCAATCCAATCTCCACACATTTTTGACATTTCACAGTGTAATATCATTGATTTAGCAAGGGTCACACGGTGGTGAGACATTCCTCACTCTGCAGCCACAACATATACCTTTCAGTCCTTAGAATAAACTAACATGAACTCACAGCGAGGGTTAATGTAGGGAAACACACCTACTGATAGCATGTAAAGGATATTCATTTTTGCTAAACCAATGCACTTTAAACACCCTTTTTATGATGTATCTGATTATAGTACACATTGTTCATGACTATAATAGATTTTACTGCAATCTAAAATGATTATTATGTGTTAACAACCATCGAAACTATAATATACTCATGGAAAATAGTCATTATGAAATGCTTTCTAATGTGGTTTGATTGAATTCTGATTGTGTTGCTCACAAGTGCAGTTTCATGCCTAAAATAACAAGTTGATAAAACCTCACTTTGAATATAAGACACTTAATAATGCACTAGAATTAAGTAACATTGTTATTTGTTATCGTGTACATCTTCATCCTAAGGACTATTTGACTTGTTTGAGTGTCTTTATGGAGGCATATAGGACAAAGCACCCATTCATATTTCAGTTACTTTAAGGACATTTTTATTCTAATAACAACTGGTTAACTATTGTATAGGTAAACAAATATAAAGAGGCTTATTTGTACATGTTGTCTGGAGTTGTGCACTCATATTAAACGCAAATAGATTAGGAAAAGTGCATGTTAAACCATGACAACATATTAAAAATGTATTAATGACATAATGTGCACTCATATTAAATATATTAAACGCAAATAAATGACGAAATGAGCATTTTAACCCATGACTACATATTACCATGTGTTAGTGACATCGACATACCCGTGTGTTTTCCTGCTGCTGCTGCTGCTGCTGCTGCTGCTGCTGTGGAGACATGTCGTCCATCAGCCTCCAGACACTCACTGTCCGGCTGCCCTCAGGTGATTCAGCGGGGAAAAGAATCCCATTAACGTGCTCCTTCTCCGGGAGAAACGAACCATCCCAAAATCACCGGAAACTTTTTTAGCCTGCGCGTAAAATGGAAAACGTGATCAGCGAGGAAGGGAAAACAAGTTTAAAAAAACGTCAAAACATACGTATCTCCTTCTCTTTACCATCAAGGGAAGGTTGTGCTGTAACCAAAATCACCTCCTGCTGTCTGGATTATCAGATACTGTGGCACCCTCCTACAGTAATACGTCTTTACGCACCGAATGGAGGCGGTGCCAGTACGCTGCAAAACATAGGTCCGTCTATTTTTAAACCAAATTGCTCCATTCAATCTGCAGGGCAATCAGATTTACCCGAAAACAAACAAGGCAAAATAAGGTTTATTGGATGAGAGTAGCTGTGTGCTTTGGGGATTACGTTGTATTAAGAAGTCCAACAGGAGTAGAAAATGATTTATGGATCAATCTGCAAATCATTGTTGTCTATTAGCAGAAACAAGAGTAGATTAGACAGAATCATTCTTATGGTAAATAAGAGAAACATTCCCCCTGTCCTAAAACAAATGCCAAACTTACATTATTATTCTTTTTAAATGAACCAAATAATAGTTAAATATACTCCGTTAAAACTACATCTGCATGGCTTCTCTTGGTGTAGTGAAATAAAAAAACAAATATCAATAAAGGACGTAATGAAAAATAGACAGTAGCATGAACAAAAATCTAATTTTATAGACAGTTTGCAGCAAAGGCAACGGTGACCACAGTCTGTTTAACATATTGGGCATTAATACGGTAATAAGTTGACCTTGTATCTACTTTTATTTACACATATACAGTTAAACTATATGCACAAACTAGAAGGAATCCTGGGAACTTGTTCTAGCAGAAGTTATTTGGACGGTGATCGGATTAGCTGCAGGCTGAAGCTACATTATTAGATTCAGTGTCTCTGAGAAAACTGACTGCAATGTAGGCCAAAAGGTTGTAATGTAGGACACATTCACAACATAAATGAAGTGATTATCCTTCAATTAACTCTACAGAGAGACATCTTTGATCTGTGACGCAGATATTAATGTTCCAAAGCTGTAATTAGTTGGATAATAATAATAATAATCTCTATTTGAATAGCACCTTTCATACACTAAGTGCAGTCCAAAGTGCTTCACATAGACATTTCACAGAACATTGATAACAAACAGAATACAGATACCAGTAGGAGACATAAAAACTAACTTAAAATTGCATAGAGCAGACATTTAGATTAAAGGTACAAGAATGAAATTGTGCATTAAAAGGAGGATAGTGCAAATTCAAAACACAAGTGACAGGTTAAAATGCATCGCAATGCATTGAGAAGGTGCAGCAGAGAGAGAGCAGGAGTTTGCTTCCTAAAAGGCTAAATTGTACAAATGTGTTTTGAGTTTTTTTTTTAAAGACTTCCACCGAGCTGGCTTCCCTGATGTCTACAGGTATTTTGTTCCATAGCTTTGGGGCATAGCTCTTAAGCTGCATCACCAAACTTATTTTTACCGCTGTTTTATAATAACATTAATGTAAGACCATATCCAAGGAAAATGAAGGAAGGAAACGCAAAAGGACCAAGGATTGTTGCCCCAAAATCGATGGTCCTTCTGGAAAAGTGGGCCACAAACTGGGCTAAAGCAGAACAAGGCCAGAAAGTGAAGACGTGGGAGTATTCATTCCCCAAATTGGCCACAATCAGCCCCGTTAAAAGTGGATCACTTCAATGATTACCTTCCCTCGTGTTGGTAATGAGCAGCCTTGGGCATGGCAAAGAAAAGCAGCGCGCCCCCCCTTCGTTCGTCGAATCCAAAACGTCCCGCTACAAACACGGTCTTTCCACCCCTAAAGCTGAGAATGCTATCAGTTAAAATGTCAAATTGTACGCTAACAAAACACAAGTGGAGAGAGTCTGTGACAATAGCTTTAAAGAGAGGGAACTTGCAAAAGAAAACGAGGCACTGGAATATTATATATTATATATTACTAACATCATATTTATCACCCTTCTTGTTAATACTGGTATATTATAAACACCCATATTTTAAACCTTGGGTTTTTGTTTAATGTTATAACACAAAGATAATACAGGTTCTTCTGTGTGGACCAGAAAGTCAGGAAGAAAGTAAATCTTGCTACGACATAACAGTTATCTTTGTACATCAATACGACATGACCCAATTAACATATCTTATGTTTCAGGTTCTGATTAAGTTCACTGTAACAGCATCTAATGTCATTTGTAATTTGTATTAATAGGAGAGGAAAGACAGATCTACAAAAGCATGGGATGTTTATATAATCTTAACCAGAAATGTTCTCTCTATGGTCACTATCATTTTTATTTGATCATATAAATCCCACTGAGAGTTAGGTGCTGACTCACTCACTCTGTCTCTACTGAAATGATGATGAAGCAGAACGTCACCATCTTTGTTTTTGGAACCAGAAGCAACTTCACCTTTTATAAGATCAGGTGCAAAGAGGCCTAACATAACAAATATAATACAATGGACCAATCCATCTTGTGTACATACTGTGTGTCTGTGTATCTACCTATTTGTTCACCAGATGCAGGACTCACTTAGGACCTATAAGAGAGGAGACAGAAAACAATTTAAAAACAAATATTCTGCAACACTGAGAATCAAATTGAAAGTGGCATCGTATAAATTATTATATCAAAAAGCCTCTGAAGTATATGTGCAGATGATAATGAAACTGGACAGGCAGAATCAGCAATAACAAATACACTGGTTCATCAGGGGACACAGGTCACATTTTAGCAATCACAAAATATTAATATTGATTCCAGGAAATAGAAGGACCGGCTATTCCCAATTATTACAGTGGAGTGAACTCTACTGAATGCTTGATGCACGCAAAGCGATGATTTCCAAATACATGCCTTAAACACAAAAGTGAAACATCGACTTTTTGCTTGAAACACAAAACTGCTCTCAATTTCCCCGAATATTCTCCTGTAGGATGGTATCTGTCACACACTTAGATACACAGAAAGACAGTCAGATGTGAGTGTGTTACTATGCAAACATACAAGAGGAAGACATTCAATTAAATGTAATTACCTGCAAAAGACTATTCCTTAGAATCCGTGAAAACCATTCAGGTTATATTAAACTTTCCAGGTCCAGTGGAAAAACAGATTGCATCGTCTCTCACAAACACACACACACACATATCACTTCAGGGGACATTACATTGACTTACATGCATTTCCTGGAGACTTATCCTAACCTTAACCATAACCAACACATGCCTAACCCTAACCCTTAACCTAACCAAGTCTTCACCCTAAAATTAATAATTCCCCTCATGGGGTCCTCCATTTTGTCCCCATAAGGGAGGCGAGTCCCCACACGTGACTGCGTAAACAGATTTAGGTCCCCACAAGTATAGTAATGCTAGGCCACACACACACCCCCACACCCCCCCCCCCACACACACACACACCTAACTAGTGACATATTGTCCACATAAAGGTTGACCAATAGAGAGAATATCAGCTTTTTATGAACCATTCTCTAAAGTACTATCAAGATGTCAAATGTTTTTTTTTACAATTTAAAAGGTGGAACTGTAACAGAGACAACTTATTGCAAATACTCAAAAGAAAAAAAGACTCAGAAGCTTGAAAATGAAGGAGTTTTTTTCTACTTGTCCATTTAATAAATAAAGTTTCTTGATAGTTAAACAGATTTTGTGATCAACTGAACTCGCAGTGGCTTATATTTCCATTTCAGAAGGAAACACATTAGGGTAATGGGTTTGCTATATAAAGTAAATTACAGTACAAAACATATTTTATATTCAGACATTCATCCAGATCTGAACTGACCGGATCCAACTTTACAAACATATGAAAAGGGTTAAGTCTAAGGGGGTTGGACTTTAGGATTTTGGCTTATTTACAGTTAAGAAATCACGATTATTTCCAATCAAAAAGAGACAGAATTTCCCACAAATGGTTTATTACTCGTAACCATCAAATACAGGATTCCCCAAAGCTGTATAAACACTCACTCACTGTATGATAGAACATTTAATTAGCTAAGAGTCACAGTATGTCTATCTCTCTAATGTTACACTTTAAAATGTCAGCAGTCTTGTTTTCTAATGTCTTTTAAAATGCAACGATAGCAGTCATGTTCCCACGAAGGACCTTCTTGAAAAATACTTTTAAATACATGTAAGATTCAGCAGACAAAACAGCACCAACCGTCTCATTCAGAAAACATATGCTGTCCAAAAATATCGCAAATAAGAGTCTTTAAAAAGCATTTAATCCACAAAATAGATGCCTTTTAGTGAGAAATATGTCCATGTTGTGGAAACGGGAAAAGAAGATTGGGTTTATGTCAGTCACAAAGGGAAATTCTCTATGTTTGGGAAGAGTTAGTATCTGCGTCGTTTGTTATTTGGTCCTTCAAAAGCCTGAGGGCCCACTGGCTGCTGCTGCTGCTGTTGCTGCTGCTGTTGCTGCTGCTGCTGTTGCTGCTGATTTGGGGACTCAACTTCTGGTCGCCCCCCGATTTGTCCTCCCTGCGGAAACCTATCGTTCCGCTGAGGTTTTTAAGTGTTAAGAAAACGTGATTCACCGTACATCAGAACATCGGGTTTGGATCCAAGTGTCGGCGTCCGAGAGCAACACAAGTGAGCCAAGCAGACGAAAAGAGAGAGGAATAAGGCTATTAGTTAAGTCTACAGGTAAACAAAGTGCTTTCAACTTAATAAAGGTTTTTTTACAAATACAGGTATTTTGCAGTAGTTTTGTCCACAATAACTTTTATAGGAAAGCCTTAGAAGTTAAATTAAACACTCTTTATCCATCATTACACTACAAAAACTCAAAATCTTGCCCAGTATATTATATATTATATAATATCTAGTCAGAATATGTCTATATGTAAGACATGATAACTTCAGAAGTAACACTGCAGTGAGATATCGGGTCTTGTTTTTAGACATCATGCATCATCTTGTTAGGTCAAAAAATCTTATTTTGAATCGTATCTCAGATAAAACTGTTTTTTTTTTACATATTTATTGGAAAATCACCAACTAACTTATATTGTAACACAACATTTCCTGATCCTGGTAAGATATAGTTCAAAATGAGTTCTCCTAGCTAATTATAAGATCTGATTTATCTAAATATCCCATCTTATTTCAAGAACTCTTACCAAGCTAATTTGTTCTATTGGCAGATTTTTGTACTTATTTCAAGTGAAAACACCTTGTTTTCATTATTTCGTAACTTGTTTTTGGAGTAGCATTTGTTCCAGTGTACGAGGCAATGCTACTCTATAAAGAAAGCAGCTTTAATATCCTCATTTTGTTTCCTGATACATTACCATTGCTCCGTTCTCCGACATCAATGGCGACCCCATATTTGCCGTTCCCTCTTGGCCAATGGCTGCTCCCCTTCCACTCATTCCCATCATCTGACCCTGGTTACCATTGGCCCCCGGAGAGCCCTGGTTATAGCCATCTACACGCAAACAAACGCAGCATTGGTTGGTTTGTGGGAATTGTGGGTAAGGTATTCCATATTTAAAGTAGTCAACAGCTAGTGTATTATGTTACAATGTATATTGAGGGTAACACTTCACAGATAGATAAACTAGACAGCAATTAATAACGACAAGTTCTCACTTATAGTGCGACATGTGCAATTGTGTAGACATTATGTGATGTATTGTGATTTGTTCTCTTTTGCATTGCATCCCATGTGAGTCCATGCACACCAAAAGACAGTCAAAACATACAAAGCATTACAAAAATGTGCATCTAGGAGCCACTTGGGATGCAGGACAAAGAGTTCAAATATGACATTACGTCGTCACTTCATTATCTGGTTTTTATAACATGATGCCCGTACCTCCCAAATTAGCGGCTCCACGAGCGCCCAGTTCACCTCCTCTCATTTCCTGCTCTCTCTGTAGGAAGTGAAGAAGAGCCTTCAGAACAAAACCCTGCTAAAAGTATAATTCTTCAACTGAGAAGCTACCAGACAACACTCACACTGTTACAACAAAACTGATGACAGAAATTGCCCATTGCTCTGATTTAATATAATTATCATTCTGCGAAAATGAAGGACTTGCAAGGTACAGATATTTCACAGAACATGTTATTGTTTTACTAACATCTACCAATCATTCTTCATCGAAAAGTAGTTGCTGAGCAGCGGCTAAGCACTAGATGGCAGCAGATAGCGTTTATATTCTTTAATAATACTCCTGCTAGCAAAAAAATAAATATCACATGTTAAATTAAGTACACATCAAGATGTATTTATCTTATTGCAAAGCAGTGTGTGTATAATATTTAAATCAACCTGACAAGCTGAACTTTTTATTCCTGATAGCAGGTTTGTTCTATGTATGAAAGTGCAAATGTAACTAGACTTCAGTGTTTCTAAGCGTGCTTGTTTGTGATCCAGATGTACTCACGTTGTCCGGGTAGTTTGGTTTGAATCCTTCTGCTGGACGTCTCTGTTCCTCCTGTTCTCTGTGCCTCATCGCCTCCTCCTCTCGCCTCCTCCTCTCCTCTTCATGCCTGCAACCACACAGAATAAAGACACATCAAATCAAACAATCTGACTATAAACAGCCTGTCTGTGTAGCTCAGTGATTTGCATCCACTGTTCTGCGGCACACCAGTAAGAGGTCGTCATGTGAGCCGTGGCTTAAAGGTTGAAAAACACTCTGATGTAGAGAAAGAAAGAAAGCACACCTCATCTCTATCTGCTGTCGTCTCTGCAGCTCCTGGTTGCGAAGCTCCTCCAGCCTCCTCAGCTCCTCCTGACGCCTCATCAGATCTGGAGGAAGCCACAAAAAAGTATCACATTGAGCATCAAAACAGAAGGACAACATGCATGGATTATGGCAGCTTCACAGCCCCTACCTTGTCTCATCATCATGAGCTGGTGTTCGTGTTTGGCCGACTCCAGCTCGGCCTCCAGCTTCTCTTTGGCCTCTTTTATGTTCTTGTCCACCTGCTCTTTCTGCTGTTTCTCCATCTCATGAAGGGCTTTCCAGCGAGACGAGTATTCAAACTCAAAAGTCCCCGGCTGAGCAAAATGTGGCTTCAGCTCTCGTTCCCTAGGGGGAAGGAGACAAAAAAAGAGAATAACTCTTTGCTATACTGACAGACAACCACGTGCATGGTGGAGTTGGAAATGTTCTAATAACAAACACCAGTAAAACAGACTTAAGTACATTTTAATGAAACAGAAACTTAACTTGTCTTTGTACTTACTTATAGTATTTTGCGGTCTTGTGCAGCAGTTTCTCAGGCTGTCCATCCTCATCATCAAAGTGCTCCGAGGGCTCCACAATGGCTGGACAAGGTGTGCTGAAGAAAGGTAAGACAACACTAAATTAATCCTGTGATGTTACAAGAAGGTGATGGTCAGTGGTTTTGGAGTAGAGCGATAGCAAGGTTACATCAATTTAATAGATGTGTCTGCATGGATTTTGTTAAAGAAAATTCAGTCCTGCACTCCTCACTTGGTCAGCAGCAGTGCTCCCTCCGTGCATTGCTCCAGAGCTTTTCGTGCCGCTGATTTGTGTGCAAACTCCACGATGCCTCTCCCAGTGGGACGACCGCGGTCATCCGTCACCACGATAGCCCGTTCCACCGGCCCAAACTCAGAAAACGCCTGATGGCAGAAGAAAGGGCTTCAGATTACAGGGTATGTGCACAGAAATCATCGATTCTGTAGAAGTAAGATTGACAAACATCCTAATCTTAATGAATTTCTGAAGTGTTGAAACTCTTGTCCTACCTGTTCTAGCAGCTCATTGGTCACTGCAGGTAACAGGTTGCGTACAGTGAGTGCAGAACCGTGTGTAGCAAAGCGTATCCTGATTGGTCGATTGTTCATCACAGTCCCATCCAACTCACATTTAGCAATCTCTGCTAGTGTCCGTGTTTCCTGGAAGACAAGAGATACAAGAAAAAGGTTGACGATACCTCAGTGATGCGCATTAAGGTTTCAATTAGGGCTGAATGATAAATATATAAATAGTCGTTTAAACTTTAAGATATCTGACAGTCCAGAATCTGCATCGTTGCATCAACACTTGTACAACTGTCTGTGCAAGGTTCAAACTAAACTGAGATGAGAAACAAGACGTATTTAAAAAGGGCTGCCCTCTCTTAGTCGACTAATTGGTCCTTTTTGTCTTAGGTTTAGAATAAGCGTGCATCTGTTTGCATTCCACATGTGTATTTTTACTACAATATTAGTAGCAGTGTTTTTTTGACCTCTTGACATGCATGTAGTTGACTTCTTACGCATTTACCGGCACATTCATTTGGAACATTCTCTTGCACAATTTTATTTTATTTCTGTTTTTATTCACTCCATTTTTATTGAGTATATATATATATGTTGCAGTGTTGGAGTAGCCTGGGATTTGCATTGCCATATATACACTCTAGCTACTATGCATATGACAACAAAGCCTTTGAATCTTGAATGGATCAAAAATATTTCTGTAGTCAATAAATGTTTTGTCATGCTTATTTCCAATTATCTTATGTGTTTATGGCAAACACATGATTTAAAGTGGGGCTTTTGCATGATTATTTGTGGAGAAACATATAACAGGAAACACTCCAACACACACTTGAAATCACAAGGACTTACCAAACGAATGATGCCGAAGCCCCTCTCTCTGTTGATAAACACCTCGCTGATATTTCCATATTTAGCAAACATATCTTTGAACTCTTCCTCGGGGATATCCACCGGGAGGTTCCCCACAAAAAGCCGGGATCTCTGAGTGAAAGTCTTCTCTCCAGGCTTCCTAAAACTGTTGATATCCAGGGTCATTTCATCCCGGGGTTCCTCGCTTCCTTCCCCGGCTTCTTCTGCTGGTTCGGCCCCAGGAGAAAGCTCCTCCTTCGGCTCTGGACTGTCTTTGTTCCCCGGTGATTCCTCCGGGGAGTCGGTGGTGCGTAAAGCTGGTTGGGGAGAATTACTGCTTTGCATGGTCGCTTGATGCATGTTTCGCTTAGCCATTCGTGGACAAAGTACTTGTAGAAAGCGATTAAATTAAACAGAAATTGAGGAGGTTGTTGTGGACCAGATGGCGCACACCTCCTGATTTTCAAAAATGGCGATGGATGCGTGCGCAACTTCTTATTTTGATCCACGCAAGTGCGTAAATACAAAATGTGGACGCCAGGGGACCCCCTTTCAGCTATTAGGAGCTCTATAAATGTGTTAATTTCCTTATCAATTAATATGCATAAAACATATTTGGTTGATTCATCTTTGAGTCTAAATAAAGAGTGAGAAAGTAGTGAAGACGACTTTAAAAATTATTCCAATGATCACAATTAGGAGGCTTGAATAATATATATTTTTTTAAATCCAGCAGCCCTACAGCCAGCAAGTCAAGTAATGTGTTCAATATAGCCCCGAATGGATATCCAACAACACTCTCTGCTATAGTAGAGCCATTTCTCTAACACACACAATGGGAGGCACTATGAGCTCCTAAGTAATATTTCCTTAGTGTGTGAAAAGGATTCCAGACAGACGGGCCAGACAAAATACATCCAATAAACAATGGAAAATAAACATTGGAATATAGCGTTAAAGTGTAAAACAGTAATGTGATGAATATAACGACAATGCCAATATGCAACATTTCATTTCCATAATATTTTTTCCATCTACTGTTCAAATTACACACATACAAGAAATAATGTAACGTAAAGTATTTAAATAACTAAAGTGCATCTTATTTTCCAGTTAAGTGGAAAACATCCATCCTTGCCACTTTAATATGAAGTCTAAAAACGACAGGTCATGACAAACTTCTTAAACCTATTCATTTTGTGATTTAAGAGTTGGGTAAGCACTAGCCAAAAGGCAACTAGCAAGAGGACCTGCATGTCATAGTTAAATGATACTTAAGTCAGTAAAACAAAGTCATTTCAACTGGAGGTTTAGATACATTGAGAAAAATGCCTTGACATGCTTTATGGAGAAACAATTAGCAAATATTAGTTTGGAATGAACAGACAGGAAATAAAAAGGTAGCCCATCTACTGGTGTCTTTATTATAGCATGTGGCTAGAGAGATAGAAATCCACAATATAACCAAAAACAAAAATTACAGTATTGGTTTGACAAGAAACATTTATTTGTGCAAGTTATACGAGAAGCTCCACATATAAACTCTAAAAAAATTAAAAAAACGCCGGCTCTACTTAAATAAATTGAGGTAACAATTTGCGTTGATCTTAAGTATTTCCAATTTGATCGATTAAGTTAATCCGAGTACCCATTTATAATCTGATTAACTCGGTTCAGTAGGCTACTACAAACATCATTTGCTTTCACCTTTAAAAACTAAATTAAGTTGAACCAACTTCATTTTAATCGTAAAGATGGAGTGATATTAAGTTGCATTTTGTACTTTTTCAGTTTGACCGATTTATTAAAATGAGTTGAGGTAAAAAAATTAATTTTCTATGTTGAAAAAGTATTTTATTTTCTACTAACCCCATGAATCGTTTTTTAGCATGTAGGGTATTTAAGTCCATGAAGGTAGTAGGTAGGTACACATCTCAACTGGAGATCCTTAGAACCCTTGAGAGCCGTTTGTTAAATCAAAAACACCATCTAAAAACGTGTATGTACACATCCGCTTAATTTACTTGGGACTATAAAAATGTTGCTTCAGTCACCTCTAAAGAAAGCCCTGAGAATATACAGAAGGATTCTAGATTTGGTTTGTACTGATGGCGATTATAGTGTGTGCCCAGCAGCACAATGAGTAAGTCAAACAGAAAACAATTAAACATTTTAATTCTTTCAAAACATAATGGTTAAAATATAAGAGCTTTTTGCTCAATTGTCTGTTGGCACTTGCAGTTCCCATCACAGTCATTCACCGGTGAAGAGAGAGAACGCAACAAAATAAATCACACATAAGAGATGTATTTTGTTAGCGCTTTTATAGGTGCTCAAAGTCGCTTTACAAAGATAGTGAAAAGAAAACAAATACAGTTAGTCAAATTAAAATCAAGCAAACAATAAAAGTTTTTTGAAGGTGGTGAGGTCAGTGCAGTGCAGTCTCTGATGGGTTGGGGGAGTGAGTTCCAGAGGGAGGGGGCAGCGACAGAGAAGGCTCTGTCCCGCCCCAGGTCCGGTGATTGGTGCGGGTGGGGATGGATAGGAGGCAGCGGGAAGGGGTGTAGTGGTGCAGCAGGTCTGTGAGGTAGGGGGGGGGGGGGGGGGGGGGGGGTGGTGGTGCAGCAGGTCTGTGAGGTAGGGGGCTCTGTCCCGCCCCATGTCCGGTGATTGGTGCGGGTGGGGATGGATAGGAGGCAGCGGGAAGGGGTGTGGTGGTGCAGCAGGTCTGTGAACAGTATTGAGCAAATTGAGCAGAACAGCGTGACAGAGGCCACACAATCATTTATTTCAGCCTCCAGGGCGATCTGCTAGTTTTCTAAAGACATTATACTCATTTTGAAGATGTGCAAAGCCCTTCTCTTCCCTCCTATATAAAGAACTTGAGTTTATTCTCTGCCGCCGAGTCCTCACCTTGTAAAATAACTTTACAGCTTCCTCTGCTGCCAGCCGGGAGCCGGATGTTAAATTACTAAAATAAGTCCTTATACCTATCTTTTTAACAATAAATAACATAACGTCTAACATTTAGGGATGCCCTGATCTAACTTTTACTTTCCTGATACCTCAACTAAGAGCATCTTCTGTTACAGATCACTCCAACGGTGATTTTGTTACCCCAAATGTTGGTTTACATGCAACTATTTAGGTATGTTTAATAAGAGATGCACTGGAAACTAAGTTTTTGACCTGCTGTGACGATGAATGTTACAGATACAATGACATTGACAAATACATTGTATTTAAAGTGAATTGTTCAATACCTGATCTATAAACAGCACCCTGGATTCATTCCTAGCTAGGTTTTAATATTACAACATGACTGAAAAGAGAATGATACATATTATTTTTTGTGACAAACCTCGGTTGGTGACTTGGCCCGGACTGGTCGACGAGCTGCAACTCCCAGGTTTGACTGGTTTGCATCGCGTACTCATTAAGGCTGCAGAAGGGGTTCTTCTTTAACACAATAACAAGTTTGGCCACGTCCTGGGGAGGTGGAGCAGCCAGATTAATAAAATCAGGGTAGACTTCCAAGGCTGGTAACCTCAACTCAATACATCAAGTAAACAGACATTTCACATCATCCAAGGACAAAGTGTAGTTTACATGCAAGCCCTAACATTTGTTTCCAGTAAACATTATGCTCCAGCCCCACCTAGTGTCAGCAGAAAGTATTACAAATAATGATTACAAAAAAAATTAAAAATAAATAAAAATATATTTTAAGATCATAGTTAATCATCTGATTCGTCTGTACATTGCTGTTTTAGTCTGTGTTCTTGACAAGTTTTAAAAGGGTAGCTTACCTTTTTTAAAGGATTTCACAGCTTTAACATTTACTCAATATTTTTAAGTGTACAAATGTTTCACCAATAGAATTGAGTACATCATAGTTCACCAACTTCAAGGAATACAACAGGCACATACCCTCTCAGAAACCCCAAAACAAAGAGACTGTTCTACCTTACATCACCAGCAGGTGTCGCAGCAGCGCACTTGTCTCTGCGACCCCGTCAATCACTCCATCAGTGTCCAGAGCCATCAGAATCTCCTTCTCTGTGCACATGAGCATGAATGCCTCCATATGCTCCTGGGTCAGGGTGGTCCTCAGTCGATTCTTCACATATTTCAGTGTGGAGAAGGTCCTCTCACAGGCAACTTGACTGAATGACAGTGTTAGGAGGAACTTGTAGCCCAATCCAATGACATGATAGGCATCAGTCAGCAAGTTGTACTGTGACAAGACATGATGCACACAAATAGCACAGTTTTTGCAGTAGTTGCAACTGTTCTCTAGCTCCAGGTCTTCTTCTCTTCCATCCTCCCCTTCGGTTGTCCTGACATTGTATGCATCCAAATGGGGCATCTTAAGTCTTTCCCAACAGTTGGCTAGGCTTGACAGCTCAGCCTGCAGTATTCCAGCAGTGGCTCTTTCATCATACTTCTGCAAGCATTCGCTCAGCTTTTGCAATGCTTCTGTTGGAAGGCCCATTTCCTTTATTTTAGGGAAATTCCGAGGATCAAGACATGCAAAGTCTGCGCAGAGTGGTCCATTTGCAGCATAGCGACTCTGAATACTCTCTGTGACTGTGTCCAGAATTACATTGTGGACCTTGATCCTGTAGTCTGCCTCAGCGTCTGACACAGGCTCATCTTCAGCCAACTCACCTGGCATGGCCTTCTTTCTCCTGGCCCGTTTCTCTGGGAGCACAGCTTGGACCACAACTTCACAGTCCTCCTTCTCCTGCAGCTTGGCATTGGCCCACTCCACAAATGCATCTGCTGCTCTTTTCACCTCATCAAAACCCCTGACACACTTGTTGAGGCTCTCTTGGGTCCCTATTACTAACCGATGGGCAGTCAGTAAGTCCATGCCGCTGGTTTGGAGATACTTGGAGAGGGGTGACGTGATTTCAAATATTCGGAGAAAGATCTGAGCGGTCTGTTATGTCAAGTCTTGGACCTTCTCAATATAACTATAATTTAATTACAGTTTCCAGATATTGGAAGAGGCCTATGAGTCTCTTTGCTAATTATCAATGGTCTTTGCAATTAACAGCAGATGTACCCATGTTAAGTAAATTGGCAAAGGTCAGAGGAACTCCAAGAGAGGTCTTCCTCAGATATAATACAGTTAAAGTCTTGTTAGTTAGTGGTTCATATCCAGCATGCATTAGCTAAGAAACGATAAGGATGTTGGTGTGTTAGTTAATGTAAAGAAATGTATGTGCGCTCATGTGCAGACGATATATATAGTTTGTTAATTGGATAATTCATATCCTGCAAGGCTCCTAAAGACTTCATGAGATAATGACCTTTTGACATCTGGAACTTACATGTTGCTCTGATGTTGGTGCGTCCAAGTTTAGGAGACCTGACAATGTGTGTGCGTTAAACATGATTAGGGAACATGTTCGTGTGTCATTTAGGAAACCTATAAGTGTCTTGTGTTTCTGAATATTCGAAGAAGGCATTGCTGTAGGACTGCTTGAGAGCAGAGGTAATGTTTTCCTCATTATTATTGATTGTTGTACAACGAAATAATAATTGATCAACTATACCTGTGTTTGTGTTTTATTGATTCCTCTCTGTTTCATTCTTTCATGTTGTGTGAGTACTTGGATCGCCACAACAGGTCAGTATTGTCTCGAACCTTAGGAGAGACTCTGTGTACCCCCTGGCTTTTGCTCTGACATGTGGCTTCATGGAGTCATCTTCTTCAATCCTTGTTAATGTTGACACCAAGTCAATAAACAAGGCCTACTTTCAAAAACATAAGATTGACAAGTTTGACAACCTATCAATAGCCCCGTTTACATGGAATGTTTTTCCGGTCGTATCCGATCACTAAATAAAGCGATCCACGTTCACTCGTGGGCCAAGCATTAAGCTGATTACAATTTCACCGGTACCGAAGTGGGCCGATCGGAGTGGGGCAGTGGGCCGCGTCGAGTGGTCCGACCGGCCCACTTCGGTACCGGGCTACCGGCCCATCGGGATTCGTCCCGAACGTCCCGATGGCCAGTCCGCCCCTGGATGCAGGGCGTACTCCATTAGGCTGCTGATCCAGGACTATTATCCAGAGTGTGCTCGCCAGCTGTTTCTTCTCCACTCCAACCACATAGGGATTTTTCTCGAAGGCTCGCTCCAGACGCAGCAGCTGAGACTGAGAGAACGCCGTCCGGATGCGTAACACATGGGTCTCGTCCGGGATCTTTGAGACAAGGAGTGAGTAATTGATTTTGTTTGTGTTATTGTCTTTAGTGGTGAGCAGTAGTGTGTATATATATATGTTACACTGGCCTGCCCTTAATGATAAACAAGACACAGAGTATACGCTATCATTTACAAGTGGTCATGCATGCAGCAGTTTTAGAAAGTCACCCAAGGAACACAAAAGTTGTCTTTAGCTGTCTTTATGGTTCACAGCGTTTACGTTACATTCAGAACAGGCACTGTTGGCTGAAACTTAATGAGTCATATAACGTTAGGAGAGAGTGTAAGCTAACGGCGTATCAGAGTAGGCTAATTGCAGGATGTTAAATTACTAAAATAAGTCCTTTTACCTATCTTTTTAACAATAAATAACATAACGTCTAAGCTAAGAATGTTCTGCAAAATTATCGCACCAAATTGATACTTAATATACAACAACGCGCAGAGTTATAAAAAGGACACGTGGCACACACACAAACAATTTACCAGAACATCATACATTTTAAGATCTACGGACCTCTCACACAACAGGATCGGAGTGTCTTACCTGTCCTCTGCACGCTTCATGTGTGTTACCCGGCTCGCACGCACCACCTATTTAACTCCTTCAGGTTGCAGCACCGGGGCTGAATCTGATTAGGGTGATTACACCCAGCTTGCCAGAGGGGGCAGGGCCGCCTGCGATCATTACCCACTCGATTTCTATCCCTATTAATCGGTAATTTGTATTTAAATTAACATATTTGTAACGCTAATGATTTCATTTCTTATTAAAATTAAGCTATTTTGTTATTGATATGTATTTATATATAATATTTTTCGACTACTTGTAATCTGTATTTATTTGATATTTAGTAGGGCCACAGGCTCTGTTTGACTTATTGAATCTTTAAATGTATCCCAATGTGAAGGGTTGCTATCCTCCTCATACCATGCATTTCGCTCAGGGAATGTGAAAAAGCAAGCGGTTTGGAGGGTCTTGTAATTTGCCTGCAGGAATAAGGCATGCTCATTATACAGAGAAGAGTTACCGTTTGATCTCTTTTGATCCTTAGCATCACCTTTAAGCATTTTACATAACTGCATTTCTCAAAGAAGATCTTACTGGCTTTTTAATGACTGTTTTTTATTATATTTACATGTCCTTTTGCAATGTGTTGTCTCAATGCTTTTGATGTGTTGTGTATAGGAATTGCCTTGCTGCTGAAATGTGCTATAAATAAACTTGCCTTGCCTAGAATCAATTAAGTGAATGCTAAATATGTAGCCTAGTTGTTTCATAGCACTCAATGGTGGGGGTGATTGCAGAAAAATGCATGAAGCAGTGTGTAAAATATCAGTGTAACAAGTAAAAAGTCAAATATTTAGCAGAATTCAAGAAAATAAGTGCCTCATCATGCATCTCAAGTGGAGCAATGGAAAAATACTTTGGTTATATGACAATGCTTACTGGTGGGATCCACAAAACGTGTTTAAAATGTAAATATATTACTGATCCAGCTGCAGTGTTGCTGATGGGACTAGTAGTGACGTAACAGTGACGTTGCAGCCCCCTCCTCCTTTCAGTTGTCCGCTGAGCAGCAGCACAGTGTAGTATTTTCATCTGAGCTGCACACTCCTTCGGGCATATCGAGGAAATAAAGCCGGTGAGTTAAAATATAAAGTCTGTTTGCATACTGAGTCAATGTTAATGCATCAGTAAATGTCACTAGTGGTTAGTAAGTGCGCTAATTTATGTTTCTTTAACGATAAGATCATTGAAACCCACTTTTAAATTCCGTTTGAAGTCATTTTTCTGTGAGTAACATTAGTTATTAATTGACATATTAGTATACCGATATCTCAGTGTGAACACCTCTGTTGTATTTTAATAACTTAGGGTTTAAAGTGCTGAGAAATACGCGTTTTAATTAATTAGTCTGTTATAATGTATGTATGTGAAGTGAGGTTTAAAACGGAGTTTGATATGCATCTTGCATCAGAAATATAATCTTTTATAATAATACTATTGAAATACAGGCAGTCTACACGTGTATTTATGTGCACAGAGTTGTATTTGCTACTCTGCATTGTTTGTGATTATTGTCCACATTATTCATGATGAATAACTTGTAAAGTTTGTACTATTTACTTGACAACAACAGCTAAGTTTACAGTTTCAGATTGTAAATGTGCTCTTAATATATGATGCAGTGTCATTTATTAAACTACACAATACTAGCTTCACCTCCAACAGTTATCAAAACATAGCTTATGCAGTACTTCATCAGTGATATAAATCAAGTATAGAATCCTACATTCTGGACTATATCTTCTTGAAGAGTTGTTTTCTGCTTTTACTTAAACATCCAAACACTTCCTTGAAGAATAAACTGGTTTTCAGGAGGTTTTAATAACCTAAAAGACAGTAGAATTCCCTTAATGCACACTCTGTTTCCCTTTGTGTGTCTGTAACATGTGCATGTGTAAGGTAAATATTGTACTTTCCATACAGTGTACCCTTGAGCCTTTTAGCTGCCTAGTAAAAAAAGAGTTCAGCAACACTTTCTGTCATTTCTCCGGTGCAGTCATGTGTCTGCGGCTCAGTGAAAAACATGAGCAGTGGTATGTCAGAAGTTAAGCCCCTGCCATATGTGTCTGGTCCATCGGAGCTGCTGGATATCGGCTGGACTTCAAAGGCGACCCTGGTGGCCCGACTCTTGTATTCTTTAGACACGCATGACAAACCTGGAGTAATTAACCTTCAAGTAAAGAATTAAGTTCACACAGCAGCCCAGATCAGTTTGCAACTGTTCTAGTGATTTTTTAAACACTCGTTTTGGCTCTGTTGTTCGGGGTCGAACGAGGAACATTTTTGGCTTAAGCTGCCGATGTTGTTTTACCATGTGATGCATTTAAGTGTGACAGAATGAACAACTGCAGAGGCCTCGGGGTATTACAAACCATTTCTCTTTTTCTCAGCCTGGTGCGTTTAAGTGTTCCTCATGTACAGTATAACATTACAACATTAGACTTGTATGTATACCAGCAATTAACACAAGCATCATCCGTGAAAGAAACTGTCACAAATGCAATACAATAGCCTAATAGTATCTTTATTTAAACAGCAGTTATCAAAACATTAAAAAAAAAGCACTAAAACATAGCAATAACAAGATAAAAGTACTAAAATAACAAAAAGGAAATATAGACTGGATAGAGACTAGACAAATGTTAAATCAGTGCGATAAGAAACGTTGTTTGCAGTCTGATTTTGGATCAAGATGACTCTCCCAATATTATTTACAATGTTTTGGCTCATTCATGCGCGTCGTAAATATGATAACTCTGACAGCACTGACTGCAGATATATATTTAAGCATATTTTCAGTAACAAGGCTTAACCTTTGACCTTCTGAAGTCTGATTTACAACACTGGACTGCAGAAAAACTAGTTAACAGTCAATCCTGTTGATAAAAAACTTGTTTTCTGGACAAAATGGGACACTAGTGTTCAGATAGCTCAAATTACATTAAAGAAAACTGTTTCTTCTAAATACTGTCAGACCCACTCATCAACTTTTACACTCACAATCTGCCAACTTTATCCTCTGTAGTCAGGGGGGGACAGGAAGATTTAGACCGGCCCTCCTTCAGATTCCTTCAGCGCTGCGACCCAGAAGGAGTGGGTCGGCGCTGATTGAACCCTCGGTGATATAACCCCTCTCCAGTTTTAACACGGAGCCATTGTATCTAATCCCTGCACTCCAGATTTCACTCCATGCAAGGCCTCGCATCTCTCAGACGGCTCAAAGCTGGAGAGTTTAATCCCAAATTTTCCTTTCAGCGTACAGAATAAAATTAGGAGCCATACAGTAGAGCTGAGGAGCTTCTAATGCAAGCAAATAAACTCAAAGGCTTCTCTTAAATTAAATCATACTCAATCTTGTAATGAAGTTTGTAGACTCAACTTCTGTGCAAACAAGATTTCAAATGTGTTAGTTATATATAAAAACCCTTCATAGCACATTGTCTACATGTTAAATCTAGTTGACCTGATTTATTTCCTTTAACATATGCACACCATATCCTGTATGGGTTTTCTATGCACAGCTATGGATCGGTGTTATTGGGGCATGCATAATGCTAAAAAAATAACCATTTACAACCACACAGTCAGCACAACGCCTGGGGGAGAAGCGTCGCATGGAGTCGGGGGCATGTGAACTCATGGCTGATCTTACACTATGATCTTAATTCACGGGCTAACCAGGTCATCTGGTAAATAATTCATTGAGTGACGTCTCAGTGAATCCAAAAAGAGCATTTTCTTAGAGAGTATACTGCAACTGTATATTATTATATGTAAAAAAACATTACATCTAATGGAAGTCTGTTCGTAATAAAGGACTTTTTTACTGAAATAATATAATAAATAATACGTTTATTTCGTATAGCATCTTTCACAGAAATACAAGTGCTTCACAAGAAAGTTAAAATTAAGACCACAGAAAATACAATAACAACATGAGGCAGACATTAAGCTTATCATAAAAACAAAACACAGACATATGATCCAAAAAGACCCACATTGGTGTTGAAATGATAAATGTCATCATGCCGTAATAAGCTGTAATATGTTCTGCATGAGTGTCAAACCCTTCGGCTAAATGGAGAGGTGTTCAAGTTAATCTCTACAGTATATGTTTGTCGCTGACTTGTCAAATCCTTCTTTGTAGTCTGGAACAAATGTAGTTCCTGCCACGTAAACATGACCGTAGTTGCACCTGATTAGGCAATGTTTAAACGGATTAACACGGCAGCTTACAGGATATTACATAAATTCCTCAACAAAGTCAGTCTCATAGAGAGGAATGTTGGCTTATTGTTGATTTTCCTAGTTTGAAACCACTGTTGCAATCTCCAGTTTAAACGAGAGTCGGAGTTAAGGACAATACAGACGCTTAGCGATGAATATCCCAATGCATAGTGGAGAAAGACCCCATCTGGCAAGCTAGGACTAATGGCTAAATTCCCAGAGGGCACGATGGGTGTTGGGATTGAAACATAACTCATGTTTGAGTCAGAAGTGACAGTGTTAATAGTTATAATAGATCACATCCTATGCTTCGTGTGCAGCCTGGCAGGGATCCTTTTGACATTTAAATAATGAAGTGTGTTCACAGCATGAGCCACACACACAGCTGATCACTCCTGTACACCATTTCTTTCTACTACAACACACTACTTTGCTTTTCTCTAAAGAACACGTATGTTTTTATATTCTCCATTCAATCCAACAGCGAAAAATATGACATAAATAACGCTGGGGATTCCTTTGAAACATCTTATGTGGTTCATTTCAGTGGCTTGTGATCCCTTTCTTCTGCAGGGTTTGTCTACCCAAGTGCATGAAGGAACATTTGGACAAAGATGGAGGCCTGGCCAACCGTGGCCTGGGTCCTGCTGATGACCAACATTGCTGATTGGCTGAAAACTGTCCAATGCCGGGACTTCACCATGACGGACATCATCCAGCTGCATCCCTCAAGTAAGAGCATATTTTAATTTATAAAACGGACAAGTCAAATCAAGCAATCTGATTGGTTCTTAGCCGTGATATAATGAGCGTATATCACGGGTGGAATTGTAATTACTTTTCACAACAAGTCAGTATCCCTCCGCGTCTGAGAAGAGCTACAACCGTTACAGCTGTTACATTACGTCCGTTACGAAACTAACTAACTAACAAAGCTTAAGATGGAAATATGTAAGGGATAATGTGCAGCAAGGACTTATTGACCGTTGTTAAGGACGCTAACATCTGCAGAAAGAAGTCCGGTCGATTTAACTGTATACAGTTTGGCTGTCGGGCCGAACCACGCCCCTTAACTGTGATATAATGGCCATATACCACGGCCTGTCGTGAGCTATTGCTTAAATATATATATGACACATATTAGGGGCGCTGGAAGTCATTCTATAAACTGCCCAAATGCTAACATGCTGCATGGCATTGGTGTTTTATTTTGCAGTACTTTGAATGGAAAGAATAATCTATATTCAAGATGTTAAAACAATTTACACACATCAGGTTCCCCCCCCCCCCTCTTGGTTTGCATTGGAAAACTTGGAGATATTATTTTATGAAATAATCCAAAAGCCATTTAAAAAACGGTCTTATTGTCAAGGGAACTAGATTGATGCAAACTTTTGGGGAATGACTTGAATCCATCCCTTCTTTTTCATGTTTCTTTAGTTCTCTTTCCTTGTGAGTTTGTATGTTTTGCAGCAAATGTCAACATTTCTAACTCAGATGTATTATCTGTCCTCCACAGCCACTCCTCATCCTGGTAGCTTCAAGTGTTTCACGTGTGAAGACGCGGCAGATAACTATGAGTGTAATCGCTGGGCGCCGGATGTTTACTGTCCAAAAGGTACATCAGTGTCTCCCTGTTTGCTTAGACTGAGCTTATACACATGTACTTCCCAAAAGACTATGTCTGCTGGTAAAATAATCCACATATTAAAAGCTGTGGCATGTCTTCCAGATGCCAGATACTGTCACACACTGCACATGATGGACAACCATGGAGACAGTGTGTCTGTGACCAAGCGTTGTGTGAGCCTGACGGATTGTCAGTTTACCGGCTGTGCTGACGTCACTGATAACGGCTACCAGGTACGTGGAGATTTAAAGGTCCCCTATTATACTGTTTTTCATTACTTTATTATAGGTCTCAGATATATACAAACAAGTCTCTGAAGTGTTTGTCTGAAACACCAAACAGATCATTGCAGCATCCCATAATCCCCTCTGTTTCAGCCCTGTTTCCAAAGTGCTGATTCTCTGTCTGTTACTTTAGATGAAAATAAGGAGCCCCTCCCCACGCCCCTCTGAGAGATTTGGTTTGGTTAAAAAGAACACAATGGTGCTCTAGGAGGAGATTCAGGTGATAGGGGAGGGGGGGGGGGGGGGGGGGGGGGGGGTACCTTGGTTGTGATTGGCTAATGGAAAAAAGAGAGAGAATCTTTGTTCCTGAAACTTTCAGAGTCTCTTTACACAGAGGTGACATGTTGATGTAGAAGAGACATGAAGAAGAGGGGACACGTGTTGATGTTGAAGAGACATGAAGAAGAGGGGACACATGTTGATGTAGAAGAGACATGAAGAAGAGGGGACACATGTTGATGTAGAAGAGACATGAAGAAGAAGGGACACATGTTGATGTAGAAGAGACATGAAGAAGAGGGGACACATGTTGATGTAGAAGAGACATGAAGAAGAGGGGACACATGTTGATGTAGAAGAGACATGAAGAAGAGGGGACACATGTTGATGTAGAAGAGACATGAAGAAGAGGGGACACATGTTGATGTAGAAGAGACATGAAGAAGAGGGGACACATGTTGATGAAGAAGAGACATGGAGAAGAGGGGACACATGTTGATGTAGAAGAGACATGAAGAAGAGGGGACACATGTTGATGTAGAAGAGACATGAAGAAGAGGGGACACGTGTTGATGTTGAAGAGACATGAAGAAGAGGGGACACATGTTGATGTAGAAGAGACATGAAGAAGAGGGGACACATGTTGATGTAGAAGAGACATGAAGAAGAGGGGACACATGTTGATGTAGAAGAGACATGAAGAAGAGGGGACACATGTTGATGTAGAAGAGACATGAAGAAGAGGGGACACATGTTGATGTAGAAGAGACAGGAAAAAGTGGATTTTGCATAATAGGTGACCTTCAACTTTGAACTCAAACATGAGAAGTTGTAATTATTTTACACATTCATGGCTTATTCTCCTCCTCAGATGTGTTCGTCCTGCTGTGAGGGGAACATCTGTAACGTCTTTGTGCCGAGGAATGCCAGCAGTGCCATCTTTTCCTCGTCTTCTCCTCTGATCAGCTCGAGCACGAAGCATCTCCCTACAGCGCTGAGCTACTTCCTCGTCAGCATCTGCACAGCAGCTCATCTCTGAGGGAGGAATCTGCATCTGTGGGACATACTGGACCCCATATAAGGACTGTTTTTGTAAATTACATTTTTGTACGGTGAAAATCAATGATAATATAACATATTAATGTATGTTTTTTAAACCTGGTACATGCAGAATTAGACCTGAGCTTCATGTTTGTTTCACAGTTTTAACAAATGAACTGTTCTCCCTTTACGTTAGGCTCCCTTCCTCTTCTCAGACTTGTTAAAACTATTTTGTTAATTTATTTATGCTTAGTGTGGACGTTGTAACAGTATAACTGTGTTGTTTGTCTAAGTCCATGTCCATGTTCTGAGGTTTTGTACTTAATAAATACTTGTGATATTTACTAGCATCTGGTTTTTTGCATGTTAAATATATATAGACGGATGTTATCTCTCAATAAGCACATCATTCTTCATCATTATAAAACTCAATTTTATGTTTTTTTGCACAGAATATGCTGTCAATTAACACTTAGTTGAGTGCATATTACATTTTCTTTACAAGCTTACATAATACTAAATATACGGCTCTTTATCGTCTCGTTTAAAAAAGCTTGCATACAGCAGGACAGAAAGTAAAACATAATGTATAAGTAGACTGAATTTATATTAAATATAGGATGAATCTTTTTGCATTTGCCACAACAGCAGCTGAAAAGCTTTTGAGTAATTAATGAACAGATCATAGAAGCATTAGGACAAAGCTTTATTATCCTTTACTTGACAAATAAACAGTTTTTAAGATTAAAAAGCTATTAAATCGGCAAAGTAAACATATGATGCATGTATGGATATTTACTGCGAAGTTTTTCTGACTGTGCAAGATCTATCTTGTTAATAAATAAACTAAAAATGCTTAAAAAACGAGATTTTCTTTATAAACCAAGACACTTTTAAGAAACTTAAAAGGCTTTATATGTGCCCGTATATGTGCCCTAATATCAATCATGACATTGCTTGCTCTCAAGTACTTTTTATTAATTTTTTGATAAAAAGTCAATCAATTTATAATAATAATAATCAATTCTGGGGATTTTTACTCATTTTTTTGTTGCTTTTTTTGCAAATAGATGGCGTCTGCTTTTTCCCCTCAATTTCACAGCTTTTTCTAATCAGTACATTATTTTCTTATTCATTGTTTTCAATGCTTTTACACTCGTGATAAACCGTAAAAACGCAACCGAAATGGATTTTTTTTTAAAGGGGGCGGGGCAACATTCGCCTGCAGACGTTCCATGACGTAGGAGTTATAGAGCGCAGCAGTTCTCGTGCATGAAAGCCAATGCATTCTAGAACTCTGGCTCATATGACGTCATCAGTTTAGTTTGCAAATAGACCCCTAGACAGACACTCAAGCACTTCTTTTCAGACCTTCACAAGGAGAGCCACAGAGAGAAATAGTTCAGCAGAAATTACCAGATTGCACTTAAAATGCATCAGCAATCACTGGAAATGGAAATCAGTGAAACAAGCAGCGAAACAAGCAGCGAATCCGGTAGCGACTACAGCGTAAGAAATCTAGTCTGAATCACACACACAAGGGGCCATCTTGAGAAAAAGCTACTCCTTTATTAGGTTCAGGTTTTCATTTTTGATGAAATAGCCTTTGAAATGCATAAAATAAATGCTGGTCTCTCTGTGCAATATTTCAGATTGACTACAGACATGGTTTATGAGTTTTGCAACAATTACTAAATCATTTTGGCACATTTTGAACTTGTACAACATTTGTTAAAGTCTCATCCTAATGAGAAGAGTTGGTTTTTTTGGGCTTTTTTAAAGAGGCATGACTTTTAAAACCTGATTTGCTTTATTTCCAGATTCCTTCAGACGAAATGGGAGAACTAATGTGCAGCAATTTGGATATGCCTAAGTTCACACCAGACATATTCCAACCCATAATCAAGTCATTCCTCAAGGACTTCACAAGTGTGTAAGTAACACGTTTAAAGTGATCAAGCAAATAAGCTCAGACCTGGCGTAAACATCTCTGTTTTGCTAAACCATTACTTGTCTTTTTCGTACAGGAGTTGGCAGTTGTTATCAGATGGCAAAATTGACTCAGACGCGGTCATTCTTCGTAAAAGAATGTGTCTGGACATCATAGATACGCTCACCATGCTGATCTTGGAAGTTACTTTACCTCAGGTTAATAAGTGGAACGCCGGCATCACAGCCTCCGTCCCAACGTAAGTCAACAGCTTCACAGCCACTCTTAAATTACATTTCAGTGAGCTGCAATCCTACTTTAAAGACTTTAAATCCTAACTCTTTCTATTTTTGTTTTTCAGCAAGTCGAGGGTTTATACGCAAAGGACTCATATTTATGAAATAGTGACAGAAGAAGATGTTGAGGCCAGTTTTGGGAACTGTCTTGACTGCTGTTTCGGTATGGCACTAGGACGCCCACAGGGTAAAACCGAACAATCTCAAGCACTCCTGGCTTTGCTCATAGTGTCGGTAGCAAAGAGGGTGAACTGGGGTCTTCATGAACTCACACAGCCGCACACTCCCACCTCCAATGAGTCAGTTTCATCAACTGATTTTCAAACCGAAGATATTGTTTACAACATCGCCCATATCTTGAGAGCTTGCATGGGAAATGATAAGGTGCTTCCCTTACCACAGTCTTCCCGAAGAAGCCAATACACAAGCTGCACGTTTTCAGATCAGGAGACAGATATCAGAAAGATAATGAGAGCGGCAGATGAATTGCTGGTTTTAACTGACATTGGAGAGCGTTCGGCCACTCCGGCAGGGAAGCCGCCACAAAAAAGTGCAGAGCAAGAGGAAGAAGCAGAAGGCGACGAAGAACTCAAAATAGTTTTAGATTTCCTCGCAAGTGAAAGCGAAAATGAGGCTTCCATGAAACCAGAGAGTCTGCCAAAAAGAAGTGCAAAGGAAGAAGAAGAAGAACGTCTCTATCAGGAAATTGCTGCAGAATTCCTCGCAAGTGAAAGGGAAGATGAGGCTTCGATGAAACCAGAGAGTCTGCCAAAAAGAAGTGCAAAGGAAGAAGAAGAAGAACGTCTCTATCAGGAAACTGCTGCAGAATTCCTCGCAAGTGAAAGCGAAAATGAGGCTTCCATGAAACCAGAGAGTCTGCCAAAAAGAAGTGCAAAGGAAGAAGAAGAAGAACGTCTCTATCAGGAAACTGCTGCAGAATTCCTCTCACGTGAAAGCGAAGATGAGGCTTCCATGAAACCAGAGAATCGGCCAAAGAAAAGTGCCGAGCAAGAGGAAGAAAACGAGAGAACCCTCAAAGCAGTTTTAGAATTCCTCGCAAGTGAAGGCGAAGATTACACTCCGATTGAACGAGAGAATCTGCCACGAAAAGCAGCAGAGAAATTGGAAAAAGAAGCAATCCACTATTCATTAGTACACATCTCCCCGGGAGAGATTATTCAGGATTATGACATTTATGGAGAGAAATCAGAATTGAGACTTTCTTCCAGTTTGGTCGTTAAAGCATCTGAAAGTTATGGAGAGCGGCGGCCACTAAAATCAGAAAAACAAGGAAGTGAATGTACGAGTCCTTCTTCCAGTTTAGTCAATGAAACATCTCATATTTATGTCGAGAAGTTGCCAAAACAACGCCGAAAAGGCATCAAAAAGGGCAAAAAGAAGGCTGATTACTCTTCAACAGAGACTTCAGACGGAGGCACACAGCAACGATACAACGAAAGGTACCAAGATGAAGAGGATGCTTTCTACTCTGAAGAAAAGTTGCTAATAAAGCAACACAGGACCTGTCTCACTGTGTTTCTAGCCAAGCTACTAGAGCACATTGCACCCCCAAACCAGACAATTTACCACAGTGACTTCGAGGGGATGGTGGAGCGTCTGAGAATGAAGACGGATAAGATCGGATTTGCCACTCTCCTGAGAACCCGTGAAAACATCCACATCCCAGTCTACAAAGACCTCGTCGAGCAGTTTGGATCTGCGGAGGACATTCAGAGTGCCATCACATACAAAACTGCAGTTTTTGAGAAAGCTGTATCCACGGCATTGAAAGAAAATCTGTGGAAGTCTTCAGAGAAAACTCGCAGGACTGCCGTGAAGAGGAAGACCAAGAAGAGGGTCAAGCAATTATCCACAGACAGTGAGATGAACACATCGTCAGTGTCGGAAGAGTTCGAGGTGGTGATAGCATCCACACCCCTACCACAGAAGAACAAGAAGAAGTGCATCTTATGTCGCATGATCAAGTGCGTCACTAAGTTCTTCAGCAAGGTGTTCAAGTGAGGAAGCAGCGCTGGATCGCAAGCTTGTAGAAAACGTGCATCAACACATTTTCCATTTTGTGTGAATCTTTGCTCGACTTTTTCAAACAAGTCTGAGTTTGTCTTAAATTGATTGATAGATTTATGTATTTTTTAGTTTTTATCCTCTAGGCTTTAGTCTTTTAATTTTACTGTAACTTTTATCATATATTTGTTATGTTTATTTTAAGTTTATTTGCTTTTTCATTACTGTTTTTAAATGCCATTTTATAATGTTTTTTCCGTAACACTATGTATTTTCTTTCTTTAAAATGTTTGTATTGATTGTGTTGCAACACGGTTCTTTTCTGCGCCGTGCATGCTCGGGTTTCCTCCGGGGTTCTCCGGTTTCCCCGAGGTAATTTAATAAAATTACAATAAATATATATCTGCTTTGTCATGTACTTATCATCAGAGGTAGAACAGGAGTCAAGAGAACGCTCTCATTATTAGAATTGTGTCAAGTTGAAGTTTAAGGAGTGAGCCTTTCTGCAGTAAATCTCATTTACTACTAGAGGGCGACAATAACCAAACATTTCTGCAAAACAGTTTTAGCTTTGTGACAATCAAATTGCAAAAAGAAATGTCTGACAGTATCTCAGTTGTGTTTATTGTTCATGTATGAGTGAG